>NC_089598.1:99639863-99899863 GCF_019320115.1 Miscanthus floridulus
AAAGTGCATCTTTGGAGTTCCATCCAGTATACTCCTGGGCTACATCGTCAGCGCACGTGGCATCGAACCTAACCCCAATAAGGTCTCCGCCATCACCAACATGAAACGGCCAACATGCGTCAAGGATATACAGAAGCTTATAGGTTGCATGGCTGCTCTCAGCCGCTTTATATCATGCCTCGGCGAAAAGGGACTACCTTTCTTCAAACTCCTTAAAGCCTCCAAGCGCTTTTCCTGGTCGGAGGAGGCAGATACAGCTTTCGAGCAGCTCAAGTTGTTTTTGACAAAGCCTCCGATCATGATGGCACCTCGACCAGACGAAACTCTACTGATCTACATCGCTGCCACTTCTCGCGTTGTTAGACAGCTATCGTCGTTGAACGCGAGGAGGCTAGGAACGCCTATAAGGTGCAACGTCCGGTCTACTTCATCAGCGAGGTCCTTAACGAGCCCAAAACTCGTTATCCTCAAGTTCAAAAACTGCTATATGCTATTCTGATTATGTCACGCAAGCTCCGCCATTACTTTGAGTATTACAAGATCGCCGTGGTCACCGAGTTCCCTCTAGGGGACATTCTCTACAACAAAGAGGCCAATGGCCGCATCATCAAGTGGGCTGTCGAGCTCAGCACTTACTCCATTGAATTCAGAAGTAGGCCTACCATCAAGTATTAGGCGCTCGCTGATTTCGTCACTGAGTGGACCAAGATCTAAGAGCCCATCGTTGCTACTTGCCCTGAGCACTGGGTGATGTACTTTGACGATGCCCTCAACATCAATGGTGCTGGTGCAGGCGTTCTGTTCATCACGCCGACAAAGGATAAGCTCTGATATGTTCTCCGAATACATTTTTCAGCCTCCAACAACGCTGCTGAATACGAAGCGTGTCTCCACGGACTCCGTATAGCCATTGAGCTCGGTGTCAAATGCCTCATGGTATACGGGGACTTTGCGCTAGTCATCAACCAGCTCAACAAAGACTGGTCCTGCTCCAGTGAAAAGATGGATGCATATTGCGCCGAAATCAAGAAGCTTGAAGGAAAGTTCTTCGGTATCGAGTACCACCACATGGTACGAGATCAAAATTAGCTCGCCGACCACTTATCCAAGTTAGGCTCTTCTCGCGCCATGATTCTGCCTAGGGTCTTTGTTCAAGATCTTTTGGCGTCATCCATTAAGGAAGAGAAGGAAGTTCAGGAAATCCCCCGCCGAGCAACTGGTACTTACAGTACCTTCGCTGGCCGTCGATTGGAGGGAACAGTTCATCAAGTACCTCACCAGCGCCGAAGTACCCGCTAACAAGACTAAAACCGAACGTCTAATCCGTTGAAGCAAGCATTATGTACTGGTGGACGGCAACTTGATGAGGAAAAGTGCCAAGGAAGGGATACTACAGAAATGCATCACCCAAGAAGGAGTGAAACTACTTCTTGAAATTCACTCTGGTTCTTGCGGCAACCACGCGGCCTCAAGAAACCTGGTCAGCAAAGCTTTCCAAGCTAGTTTTTACCAGCCCACGACCATCTCCAATGCAGAATACCTCGTCCGACGTTGTGAAGGATGCTAATTTTTTGCCAAGCAAATACATGTGCCGACACAAGAACTGTAGACCATCCCAGCTTCCTGGCCTGTCGCATGCTGGGTAATGGACATGACTGGGCCTTTCAAGCCAGTGCTAGGTGGTTTTCGGTACGTGTACGTCGCCATCAACAAGTTCTCCAAGTGGATCGAGTATAAACCGCTTGTCTCGGCTATTGCAAAGAAAGCAGTCGAGCTCTTCGAAGATATCGTCCATAGATTCGGTCTCCCGAACAGCATTATCACCGACCTCGGAACCACACTCATAGGTCATCATTTTTGGGACTTCTGCGAAGACTGATGCATCTCCATTAAATACGTCTCTGTTGCCCATCCCAGAGCCAACGGCCAGGTCGAATAGGCAAACGGCATGATCCTTGATGCCCTCAAGAAGAGGTTATGTCAGAAAGAAGAAAAGTATCTGGGCAGATGGCTCAAAGAGCTACCAGCTGTAGTATGGGGACTATGCACTCAAGCTAGTCGTAGCACCGGTGTATCTCTGTATTTCTTGGTCTACAACTCAGAAGCCATACTACCAGTGGATGTTGCCTTTTGAGCACCTAGGGTGGAAAATTATGATGAAGAGCAAGCCGTAGCTGTTCAGATAGAGGACGTCGACAGGGCCGAGGAGGAACGCCTGATCACTTGTGTCTGCACAGCCAAATATCTAGAAGGCTTGTGGAGATACTACAACCGTAACGTCAAAGGTTGTTCATTTGCTGTCGACGACCTCGTTCTCCGCAGAAAGCAAAAAACCGAAGGGATGCACAAGCTCTCCTCCCCCTGGGAAGGGCCTTACGTCGTCAAAGAGGTTACCCGACCAGGGTCTTATCGCCTACGTGACTTGGACGGAATCGATATCCCCAATTCATGGCACATCGAGCACCTTATATGTTTCTATCCTTGAAACACTCTAGATATGTATTCTCCACTCCATGATGAATAAAATTTTGGTCGCCATAATTTGTCTTCATTATTTCTCGATTGTGATTTAATCTCCATTTACGGTCGTCGAGCTCTAAGCTACTCCTTAACGAACTCCAATACGAGATCGCCATAACTGCTCCGCCACGTTTCTCCATATGTCCAACATGTGATCGCCATAAACACTCCGCCGTGTTTCTCCATATCTCCAAAATATTTCGCCGACCACCGAGCATCACACATTCTGTTCTGTGCTCTATGGAGAAGACCTAGTCTCCAATCTCTCCCTACACGTGCTATGGGCTCCGCGCTCTATGTTATGGGTGGTCGGCTATGGTTCCTTGGTCACGCCTGTTCCTCCTACACATGCACGGGCTCCGCGCTCGACGTTATGGACTATGGGCTAGCCAGGGCCGAGAGCTCAATGAAAGAACTAACTGCTCGGATGCCACTAATACTACATATATCTCCAAGTTATTTCACAAACCGCCAAGCAGCACATGTTCCGCTCTGTTCTCTATGGTGAAGACTCAGTCTCCGATCTCTCCCTACACATGCTATGGGCTCTACGCTCTGCGTTATGGGTGGTCGGCTGCGGTTCCTTGGTCACGTCTATTCCTTCTACACATGCACGGGCTCCGTGCTCGATGTTATGGACTATGGGCGAGCCAAGGCCAAAGAGTTTAGTAACAAACTAACTGCTCAGATGCTACTTATACTATGTATAATTGCGTTAGGGTTAACACTACAACGATTCTTTACTGAAATACTAGCAAACTGCATAAACATGCACAAGTCACTTTATAACATTTATACACATACATAAATGTTTTCCGCGCTCTCGCACGTTCTAACTACTCTCTCCAGATGTTACATATCATATTCTCCGAGCAGATCATCGGGCTTCGCCATCGCCGTCCATCTCACCGAACAGGTCGATGTCGCTGGCCAGCTTCTTCACCACGTCTTCCACCTCATCCTCTAGCTACTCATGCTCCGTCGCGCCTGGTCCTCCGGCGAATCCGGTCCCTATCGCTTGAAGGTCAATGGTAGGGTAATGGGACCGGACCACCGCAAGGGCGTGAGTAATGGCAGTGACGATGGCATCGCAGTTGAAACTCTTGAAGTTCTCCCACGCCGCCTTGCATCTATCGATGATGGTGTCCGGACGCGGTGGCCTGCCGTCGGGCTAAGGAGCCACCTCCAGGTCGATGCAGTCGAGCACCAGCTTGATTCCAGCAACAACGACATCGAGCTTGTTCCGCTGGGTTTTGGCCTCTTGATCCATCACATCAAACTGCACCTTGACCCTTTGATGGTAGTCTTCAAGCATTACAAGGTTCTATCAAGCAAGGAACTTACTCCAACAGTAACTTCGACCAAGAAGTACTCACCTTTCAGCTCCTCAGCCAGTTTGTCTGCTCGCCCTGACTTCTTTGCCTTCTCCTCTCGGAGTTGCTCGATGGTTTGGCATAGCTGGCCGAGCTCTGCATCTTGCTCTGCAAGCACAATGGTTGTCAGCAACAATATAACTGTTCAACCATGTAAAGGAAAATCGCCGATATGCCATACCTTTTCTCTGCTCGGAGACATTTCAGAGCTGCTCAAACTTTCGCTCCAGCTACTCGGAGACACTTGTCAGCCGCTCGGAGACAGTGGTCAGCTGCTCGGACTTGCCCCGCAGCTGCTCGGACACGGTCGCCAGATGCTCGGATAGGACGCCCTTCTGATATTCTAGGTCCCGTGCGTTGGACTCAGCAAGGTCTCATTCGCGCTAGGCCCTCTAGATGTTCTTCTCCATAAGCTTCATTGCCTCCTTGAGTTTTTCATTCTCCTCGGTGAGGGGCTCCATCCTCTTGATCAGCTGGCGCCGTTGCTCGACAGTCCGGGTTATCCCCTGCAAATACACAATGACTATGAAAAACTCCGATCTCTAATGTCAAAGACGAGCATCCTAGACATAGTACTAACCTTGATCTGCTTCATCACTCTGGCAAGGGCGGACTCCAGTCTCCTGAGCTCCCTAGTGGTGTCCTCCTCCTCAACAACCACCACCTCGTCGCCGTGCTTGTGGAGGATTCGAACAGCTTGGGGTCGAGGTTCCTCACGCTCGATCTCTTCCACCTCGTCCTCCTCTGCTGTAGTTGGAGGCACCACCAGGGGGCTCGGTGGCTGGACAACGTGTCCAACCATGCCCTCCGACGCCTCAGGAAGCATCGTTTGCTGCCCTGACATCACTGGTTTCTCTGCTCCAGCCTCCGACGCGGCGTTGGTGACTCTAGCCTTGGCTCCTAAGGACCTGGTGGCTTCCACCATTGCCCCGGGCATCGTCACTGACCCATCCGTCATTGACACCAACCTCTCGCCACCCCCAAGTCCACCAGCAGTGGCGGTTGACTCCTCCGCCGGCTACCGAGCACCCGGGGACTCCGAGACTAGAGCCACCAACATTGCCTCCACCCCGAGACCAGCCCTCGGCTGCTCATTAGTCTAGACAGGCGGGATTAGATCCTCCACATGCCTCGCACTGCATCAGATCAGCTTGTCAGTCACCAAATAAGATAAGGATACGACAACAAAATAACTCCAAGGCAAGTATACTTACGTGTTGGCCTGCTGGTACAATTTCCTAAACCAGCGCTGCTGGCCCGAGCCCCCAGGCACGGCCCAGGGGTCAACTTGTGCGCCCTAGGGTGGAGGTCCCGTAGTCTCCACCATCGGCCTTTCCTTCGCCTACCGCTCCGGGGCTTCCTTAGCCTGCGGCTCTGGAACTCCCTTCGCCCACTGCTCGGGGACTCCCTCC
The DNA here is from genome assembly GCF_019320115.1 of Miscanthus floridulus. Classification (NCBI taxonomy): domain Eukaryota; kingdom Viridiplantae; phylum Streptophyta; class Magnoliopsida; order Poales; family Poaceae; genus Miscanthus; species Miscanthus floridulus. The sequence continues at coordinate 99,645,169 of NC_089598.1, forward strand.
CCTCCTTTCGGTTGCTCCTCCACGTGCGTGCTGCGTGGAGGTGCCTCCATGCTCGGAGAAGGAGCTACTAGAGCCCCGTCGTCATCCGACCACTTGGACATCACCGCACTCTGTGTCCAAGTGGTTCGGTCACCACCAAGCGAGATGCCATCTGGCTTGAGGGAAGCGGCATCCACCATCTTTCTTTTCTTTCGGGCTGGCTCGTCTGCCGCCGCCCTTTTCCCCGGGACTTTCTCCGACGCTGGGGATGGACTCTCCGTCCGGCCAGCGTCCGTGCCTCTGGACTCTGAAAAGATGCTGATGACTCCCTCCTTAGGCTGTGTTGGTGGCCGGGCATTTACTGCATGCGGCCAATCGCCCCTCGGCACGCCCGAGAAGTACACCGGTCTTTCCTATGAATGAATCTTTGCATAAGTGAATCAGTCCACTGCATGACAACGACAAAGTATAAAAAGCATCAAGAACACACAATTGAGATATTTACCTAAGGAGGCAGATTCTTGCAGTGAAAGGGTATCGTCTGCCCTGGCAAGTTGAACGAGGCAAGTGGAGCGAATAGCTTTGCGGCCCACTCTTGCACAACATCCCTCGACAGCATCTCCATCCTCTCTCGGGTGCCATCGGTCTCCCCCTTGAACTCAAAGGCTGCGTGGGCCCTCTCCTTGCAGGGCTGGACACGGCATACTATGAAGCTCACAGCTACAAGTCCATCGTTGGTCTTCATACCCTTTATTATGTCAAGGAGCTCCCTCACCTGCTCCATATCAGCACTGCTTGCCCTCTCCGACTAGCTTTTCTGGCTCTCCGGGATGTGGTCGGCGTCGCAACGGATGGCGGGGTGGCTCTGCTCTAGGTAGAACCACCTGGCGTTCCACCCTTTCAGCGACGTGTGCAGTGACACAGTAAGGTACTCACCTGCCATTCCATCATGCAGCCGAAGATACACGTCGCCGACCACCTTGGAACCACCATTGTCCTTCTTCTTCAGCCAGAACAAGTGATGAAAGAGGTTGAAGTGGGGAAGGATTCTGAGATATGCCTCACAGAAATGGATAAAGATGGAAATGTGCAAGATGGTGTTTGGGTCGAGGTTGCATAGACTAATTCTCCAGAACTCCAACAAATCCCTCAAGAATGGATGAATAGGAAAACCTAATCCGCGCCAAAAGTAGTCCTCAAATACTATAGCTTCGTCGGTATGAGACATTGGGTAGGGCTCACCGAGGGCCGGCCGCCATCCGACGGTGACGCGGTCAGGAAGAACGCCCGCCTCCACCAATCTATTGAGCTTCGCCTCCCCAGTGCGCGACGCCACCCACTCTTCGTCATGGCTGCCTCTGGCGCTTGCCTTCTTTAGGCTCGCCTTCTTTGGGTTCACATCTCCCCTCTTCAGCGCCATCTCTCAGATTCGGATTGGGGCTAGCGATGGAAGCGCGTGCGGCTATGAATCTGGAAGTGCAAGGGTTGAGGGGGGAGATGAAATGGCAAAGTGGCAAAGGTGGGGGCACGGGGAACGGCGGCGCAGTTATAAAGCATTCCCCCCACCCTTTCGCATTCGAGGGTTTTTGGGAAACCGCTCCGACGATTGGCGCCTCACCGAATTCTCCGCAACAGTAAGGTGGGCTGTTACCTGGGCTTTCGCGCAACCACGGCCCGTATCGCCCATTTATCTCCGCAATTTATTACGGCTCGCCGAATATTCGCCGACTTCTCCGCTAACCGTTACAGCTCAGTAATTACTACTGTATAGCCATTACTATGGTATTTTCTCCCGATTTGTTTTCTCGAAGATTTCCTCTTATGGCTCGGGGACTGCGCCAGCATTACGTCTCGGTTCCCAACCGCATTGGGGATTTTCTTTTGTTGACTGCTGTTTCTGACCCTAGCACCACATGACCACGTCACCTACTGTCAGGCTCGGGGACTAAGTGGGCACACTTCACCTTGTGGTGAATGTGCTTTTTCTCATTTCGGGGCTACGCCCGGGGACTGGCTGCCTGCTCGGCTGGTCTTCTACTATTGTTCTACTTTGGACCCTGGCACCACATGACTACGTCATCTACTGTCAGGCTCGGGGACTAAGTGGGCACACTTTACCTCGCGGTGAATGTGTTTGCTTTATTCTGGAAGACTCCACGTCTCTTGAAACTGAAGAAGACTATCTCCCTTTCTCGTGGTCGGACTCTAAGTGGGCACACTTGGTCCACTGCAAATTTTTTTTTGATTCTGAACTTGAGCTCCTTACACCCTTATGGCAAGCCGTACTTGGGTTGCACTGCTCGGCGACGGTTCACACTGCTCGGCGACGGCTCACGCTGCTCGGCGACGGCTCACACTGCTCGGCGACGGTTCACGCTGCTTGGCGACGGTTCGCGCTGCTCGGCGACGGTTCACGCTGCTCGGCGACTGCTCACAACTGCTCGGCAACTCATCATGGTGGTCGGACCATGAGTTTGACCGCTCAGCTTTGTTCGTACCTGCTCGACAAGCTCAAGACGGCGTTGCACAACGGGTACAAGACACTCGGGGACTAGCTATGGGGGGTACAACCCCGGATGCCCACGGCAGACCACATGGGTTGCGCCCCCAGGGGCAGCCTAGCCCACACGACGAAGCCTTGCGGGGCACGACGCTGCTCGGCGTCTCCCGCAAGACACCGGGAAGGTATCCTGAAGATACTACGAGATCTATTAGGATACGTATGATCCCATGATTTCTGTAATCTGTTATTACTTTCCGGTTATCTCTCAGATCTAACCGACTTGTAACCCTGCCCCCTGGACTATATAAGGCGGGCAGGGACCTCCTCCAAACACACGTAATATCATACGATAGCCAATACAATCCAACAGACTATAGGAGTAGGGTATTACGTCATACTGACGGCCTAAACCTGTCTAACTCGTGTGTCTCTGTTGTCTTCTTGTTCTTAATTACACGTCTCTCTGCCGATCAATCTACCTTCGTGGGATACCCCTCGGAGGACTGCCGACGATATTCTGTCGACACCTTATGGTTACACGGTGGGCTGTTAGCACTTAGCAGGCCTTGGAGGTCACCGGGCCGCATCGGGCCTATCTTTAATTGCCGTGTTTCGGCCGTGCCGTCCGACATGCCTCAGCAGCGGCCCTGGCACGGCCCATGCACCAGGCTAGGCCAGCCCGGGCCCATGAAACATCGTGTCGTGCTGTGCTTGGGCCGGGCTAAAAAACCGTGCTTCGTGCTGGATCATCGGGCTGCTGCATGCATGCTCATCTTTAAGCACTGCTAGTCTGTGCAGGGCTGGCCCTAGGCCAGGTAGGAGGTGCGATCTCCTAGGCTCATGAGCACATATGTATGTATTAGAGAGGAAAAGGTATTGTGAAAGTCTGATTTGTCTTTTTCAATTGAAAATAGGGTTTTTAGACTCTCTAACTTTTGAAACCATCTAATTTATCTCCCTAAATAGATTTGAAAGCATTTTTCTGATGTAATGCCACATCAGCCACCAGAAAAGTAATTTAGAGGTTCGTTCAGGGGTCAATTGAATTGTAGATATATTTTTTGAAAATCTTGTAAAAATATTTTTCCCTAGAAAAATGTGCGTTAAAATATTAAATTTTGATTTAATCTTAGAAAATTCATAGAAATTTTGGTTTAACTCTGGAAAAAATATGAAACAAGTTCTATATTGTTCTTAAAATCATGCTATATATTTTTTATGCTAGACACCATAATATAGAGCATGTTCTAGAAAACACAAGAAGCCCTGGATCCCTAGCTCGTCTAAGTTGCCTTCATGCTTTGATCACGTGCTCCAAGTGCACGAGCAGACCTACGACGGTGTGGCAGAAGCAGTCCACCTTCCCAGTGGTGTCGTCCTTGGCCACATACTTTAATATATTTTTCTTTATGGGATGTACATTCAATATAAAACACATTTTGTTTTGAAAGAAATTCCAACTTTATTGTTTTGGTCACTAACGCTAGTTTGAATATATCTATGTTCAATGAACAAAAATCAAAGCTACATCAGTTGATTAACATTCAAACTGTTATTATAGTGATATTAATTTTCAAACGGATGACAATCTATCAATATGTTTGGAGACTTATTCTTCTAACTTCGAGATATATGTTTGAAGACTTTCTCTCTAAAGGTTAATTTGTACTGATGATTGGAGGGAGTATCGAATATCTGTTACTTATAAAATATGATATGGTCATTCATATGTATCGTGTATTTCTTTTAAAAAAGGAAATTTTATTCTTGTCTCTGCAAGAGTTTTGCACACAGTCATTCATTATTACAGATTCAGCCATTAAAGACTCACAAAATATATAAATTTTTTTTTTGAGACAAACTCAAACTAGATGAGGTACTAAGCACTAAGCCTATTAGAAGACAACCACCTATTCTTTGCGCAGATCCCTATTGCCACAGTCTCGAGCGAACGTCAAGCTAATTTGATATAAGAACTGTCAATTTGGACCAACATCGAGGCACTTTTGATCCTATAGTTCTTATATGGTGGCTCGTTTGTTTCCGGCGATATCACATTCGATTTTATTTTTGAGAAAAAAAATGGAGCTGAAGACAGTTGTGTGTTGTGTTTTTTCCTATCATTTCCATCCGTCATATGGGGAGCTGAGGTTGTGTACGGCCCTGGTAAAGTGTGAGTGTGCATGAGAGAAATACCCTGATCGTGATGCTTGTGCTTTGTCGAGGTTTCGTAGAACAAATCATCCCATTCCGGCACAGCCAAATTTTCTGACAGACCTATGGCACTCCAGCTTGGGCGCAGCATAGCAAGACAGCGTGGCGTGTCCCAAAAATTAAAGAAACACTCAAATACTTGGTCTGCCACGATTCTGCTGAATGTTCAAAAGTTGGGCCGGGCCTATATCTTACTCACAAAATTGGGCTGCTGCGACCTACGTGTTAAGTAGGTCCATATGAAGGCCTGCAACATTATGGCCCAGATATGTGCAAGGCTGCAAGCGAGGATGAAAAAGTCCAGCATCAAGGAGAAGCCGATGGTTTATAAGTTTCAAATGCTGGCAGGCAATGAATGGGCTTCGAAGGGAGAAGACTGACTGTTTTGTCTTTGACGTACTCTTATTTCTTAGCCGAAATGCTATGCTCAGGGTATCCGATCATTCGGACGTTCCCGTTCACGGGCCACGACACCAACCCGAGGGCTCAAGAAGTCAAGAGTCATATTCTCTCCTCCACTCGCCTCTAACCATAGCCTGTTGTCTCCATTCTCTAGAAGACTCTCAACTGCAGCGCCGCAACCATGCTCCACCGTGATTGCGCTCCGCCGCTCCATCGCGCCGCCTCGGCGTTCTCCACAGCATCCTTGAGCCCGCTGGCCGGCATCTCCACCGCGCCCGAGCGTGGACCCTCGCCTTCTCTAGCCTTCTCCAGCGCGTGGACCGCCTTCACCGGAGCAGTGACAGCTCGTGCTAGATCTGCCGTGGCCTTCTCCACCGGAGCGCCCTTCTACATCGGACATGCCACGGCCTTCTCCGTGTCATCAGCAAGCTCTATACCTGTGAACTCCACACGCCGCCGAGCCTCCATTCTCCCAAGCAGCAAGGAGATGTTGCGTTGAAATCACATGTTGCAAACGTATGTTCTAATTGTTTCAGATGTTTTAGAGGTATGTCACAAGTGTTTCATATGGATGTTGCAAAAGTAGATCGGTATGTTACACATGTTGCAATGGCTATACACGTATGTTGTAAGAGTTCAATCAAAATATTTCATCTGTTTCAGATATATGTTGTAAGTGTTTTATTTTGATGTTGTAAAAGTAGATCTGGATGTTGCATATACATACATGTTGCAAGCGTATGTGTCAAGTGTTTCATACATATGTTGCAAGTGTTTCATCTGGATGTTGCATATGTTTGCAATGGCTACACGTGTGTTTTCAAGTTTTTTCTGGTGTTTTGCAAGTGTTTCAGCTGTTTTGGACATATGTTGCAAGTGTTTTATCTGGATATTGCAAAAATAGATCTGGTGTTGCACATGTTGCAATAGGACCCACCTGCCGCGGCAGGTGACTGGGACCCACGTGGCGTTCCAGTGTGCACGCGCGGGCGTGCAGCCGGCAGGCGAAGCAGAGCGAGCATGATGGTAGGGTGGGACCGCTTCTTACGCGCGCGGCACCGTCCGACGCTAGCAAGGCTGAATTTTTAGGGGTCGTTTTGTGTCTTATTGTCCATCATTTATACCAATGATTGTTTCATCTAGATGTTTTGATACGTATGGTTGGGTTGGCAAATGTATCATGGCTAACAACTAATGCATCGAGTCATCAAAAAAGGTGATGTACTCAACAACCGAACTAGTTTGTTTGACATAAAAAAATTGTCAATTATTAGATCGCTGCGTTGGCAAAATCACACATAGAGAATATCATCAGAGTAGAATGTAGCGTCTCAGGGAGTGAAGACTCCAACTTGCTCCAATTGTACGGACATCCGCTCCGAGCAAATGCTCCACAAAGCTCCGAGCAAAATCACACTAGTTTTAGTGGGAGTTTCATCTCACTGTTTCCAAGACTCACATGTATTGAAATCAACGTAGACAAGTTTCATCTCCACTAAACTTATTTCATCTCATGAAACGTTTTTCATTTCTCTCTTTATTTATACTATATCACATCAGCGTATTTAGTGTCTCTTGAAACTCTGATGAAACTATCATTGAGAGTGGCTAACTAGCGTCCGTTATCTATAATTATCATTATCATTTGAGTTAATGGTGTCCAGATGTGTCCCTACCTGTCATGGGCGGATACAGAGGGTATTCCCCGTATTCCCAGGAATACCCAACTATTTTAGCACACTTCTATGTATATATGTGTATATACTTGTATATGTATATGTATAATGTCATATTTTGTAGTATTTTCACTCATTGATGCCCAAAACAGTAAAAAACAGCCTCTCAAATTAGCTCATATTTTGTAGTATTTTCATTCATTACAGTTAAAAACAACTGATTTTTTTTATTGACGTGAAAGTAGGAATACCCAAGTTTAGAATCCTGGCTCCGCCACTGCTACCTGTTGGCCTTTTCCTTCCGGTGCTTCTTCTATTCGCATACGAACACGACTAGTGCCTATTGTTCCCTATTGCCGTTGCTTCCTGTCTTCCCCGATTTAGGCACCTCTGCACACGGCTTGAGCACGCAGGTCTCTGAAACTTGCTCTGCTTGCGTATCTATACGGGTGGGTGGGCCACTCCTGTACAACACAAGAACGACTACTTCCCGGTGCGCTCCAATACATGGCAATGAAAAGAGACCTGCTCAGAAGTAAGTTTGGCATTTGTTTTCGCCCCCACCTAATTTTTTTGGCCTGGGTCCGCCATTGATCGACATGCATGCGGTTGTGATGTACTTAGTACCGTTTTTGATTGGCCTCAGGTGACTGAGGATCTGTTTAAGCGTCAGTCAACGTCCTGGACCGTTAGATCAAGATCCAACGAATGATGTGTTTTCTTCTTCCTCCTGCCTAGTTTCTTCCTTCCACCGCTCGCGCCCAGGAGTCACGCTCTAGTGGTTTAACCTGAGACATATAGATATATAGTAACGGGGTTACATGTTTCTTAGTTGATTGTAGTTCACATGTGCTTTATTCGAGTATAATAGCTTCCGTATAAGTTGTAGTTCACATGTGCTTTATTCAAGTAATGGCTTCCGTATAAGCTGTAGTTTAGGCGCCTCATTTGCACGCTCCTGCTCTGTTTTGTTGACATTCGGTACAAGGTTAACTCAATAAATACCTTTGTGATCTACATGTTGACATCCGAAATATCTTCCTGACTGTGGAGCGTGTTCAGGGATATGGTGATACAGATACATATTTTAAAGAGCCAGTACCCCTTGCAATTGAGGTGCTTATTCTATCTTGTCATGTTGGGATGGGAGGGGGGGGGTTAGGTAGCAGTGCAATTCAATTCTTTGCTGTGTGGATAGCAATGCAATTTTTACATGCTTACCGCTTAAGTTTGTTTCTCGAATTTCAAGCTGTGGGTTGAACAAGCCGTAGAGAAATCCCTGCCAGCAGGGCAAAAGGCAGCACCGGTATAAGTCCTAGAGGATAGCAACCCAAGAGAGTGAAGTCAACTAGTTCAGCAGAGTTGCAGCATCTTGTAGTTTCAACTAGGTCCAAAAATCAGCACGCACAAGGCAAACAAAGCCCTGTGAGGGACTGGTCACGTGAAGATGACCTTAGCCATGCCAAAGAGGAGACTCCACATCCCCACCAGTAGAATGACCAAACTTGCGAAGGTTTGTACTGCCTTAGACATGTCTATAAATCAAGTCACACTATTTGATATCCATGTTACTTTTCTAACAATCTGAATGTATGAAAACTATGTAGTACCATTGCAGAGAAGAGCGAGGAAGTCAAGCCAAGCAACTAAGGGGGTTGGGCTTCACAAAACCACTCTATCAATGGGAACAAGGATGCCCATCTCCATTGCCGAGGGGAATAGAAGGCCACATGATCCATTGCAAGCTGTCAAGTTTGCCTCAGAGGCATGTGTCATGGGTCGGAATCACGGCAAGCATAGTTGTTCGAGTCCGTGTCAGAGTACGGGTCTCCGGTGGCTCGGGTGGACTCAAGAACACAAGAATCACGCAGAGAGGATGCAGCGGTGTATCCTAGTTCGGGCCAATTCGGTTCCTACGTCTAGCAGCTAATGATCCTTATACTCAAAAGCACCCAAACTCGGGGGGTTAAAACAGAGTGTAGAGAGATTTGGTAGGGGTTAGCTCGGTGCTAATCCTAAAGTTGCCTTGCCGCCAGTGGAGCCTTTCCCTCTCATCGGAGAGGAGGAAGACGACGGAGTGCGGTGGAGGAGCTCTTGGTGCCCCTCTCTGGGTTGCCTTGCCACCGGTGGAGCGTTTCCCTCTCGTCGGAGAGGAGGGAGACAACGGGGTGTGGTGGAGGAGCTCTCGGTGCCCCTCTCTGGGTTGCCTTGCTTCTGGAGCGGAGCGGAGGTGGATGGAAAGGAATGGAGTGTCTAGTGATCGATCTGGGATCCTCCCTCCTCCTAGGTCCGACCTTTTCCCTTATATAATGAGATAGGTTGGGTACATGGCGGTTTGGGGGATCTAGTCTAGGTTCTACGTGCGTCGGAGTCCAGGAGGGCGTTGCAGCGGTGCGCCATAGACCGTGGTAGTGTCTTGGTGCCGAAGAACCTTTGGGTGTCGTCTGGTTGTTCGGTTCTGACACTCTACGTGTCAGGCTATGTCAGCTTGGACCGCCTCCCCCTGGTGGACCTTTTAGAGTCTTTTTGGTGGTGAAGGAGGTTGGCTCCAAAGGCTGGCATGCGGGACCGGAAGCCCCCGAGCCCCTGGAGACCGAGGAAAAGCTTTGTCTTCTTGTGTCACATCCCGGACGTGACCCTATCAGGGGAGCAGTTGGTAGAGCCGCGCCTACGGAGCGATGCTAGGGAGTCCTCGAGCATCGGTAGCTTGGGGCTTGTCTTCTTGTGCCCGGGCCTTGGCTGGCATCGTTAGCCTGGCAGGAGCCAAGGGCCATGTCCGGATGCACCGTAGATCGGGAGCCTAGGGCTCAGGCGAGCCCCCGAGCCCCAAGTGGAGGTCGTGGCCAAGTTAGGCTTGGTCGGGTCTCTTGGGCAGAGAGTGCATACGAGCGTGCCCAATAGGCATAGCCCCTGAGCCCCCAGGCGATCCTAAAGGGGTTGGTTGGGGGGTCTTCTTCAGTTGGGAACTATTGGACCTGAGGCTTAACATATCCATATGTTAGGATCTCGTCAGGAGCCCCCGAGCCCTTCGTGGCCTCACCTGGCGTGATGGCGACGAAGAGCTGAATTTGATCTTATGGTGACCAAATCCTCCTTGGCGGGGATAGCTTCCGCTAACAAGACTGTTGCGCCCTGCTTAGGGCCTTCTTCTTCATTGTGATGGGTGTTGTTCGGCCATCGAGGCCGAACGAAGATGGTGTCGATCCCTTCTTAAGCCTATGTCGCATGGGTCTTCGACTCAAGCGAAGGCTCGGTGAACTCATTTGGGAGTTGCCAACTTCAGGCCCGGGGGCGCCCTCCTTTTTGATCGGAGCCAGCCGTGGGCTGGGTGATCAAGAGCGCTGGACTCTAGCTCGAGGCCATCTGATCATCCGAAGCATCATGCCCTTCTGAGGGTTGTGGTAGCAGGCCTCGATCCTCTTTAGACAGCCTTCTGGGGCTGACCTCTTGTGACCATAGATCAGGGAGCGGGGAGTGCACCGAGCCTTGGACGGGGGCCCTCGTTGGGCCCACTACTCAGCGGCTCCTAACCCAACTCCAAGGGGTCGGGCTGCTCCTTCTAGGGAGCCAGCATAGCCCTTGAGACCACTGGTGCCTTGAAGTCTTCATAGGCTCAATTGAGCCTTTAGCTCAGGGCTGATGTTCCCTCGGTGGGCTGGGCTACCACGACAATAGCCTCGATGGTCAAGATTGCCATGTCCATGCTACTAGCGGGTAAGTCCGTGAGAACCCCAAGTTTATGGTCGTTCCTTGCCTTGGTCATGTCCCCTAGGGGGGAGATTCTCGGCTTCTCGACCGAGTGACTCGTATAGCTCCCGAGCATGTCTATCGGCACTCGGGGGCTCGCTGCCTCCCTCGTTGGGTCACCACGAGCAGCTCGAGGTCGATACTCGAACATCACTCATTCAGATGGTCGGGACGCTCTGGGCGTCCCGGCTACAGCTGCGTGGGCTTGTCTCCCGAGCGTCCCACGCACTTCGGTATCCTTCCTGGGGTGACCTTGAAGCTCGGGGGAGCCAACCTTGAACCCCGGGTGATGCCCCTTCTGGTGGGCCCTCAGACCATCTTGCGGTGGGGTGGCACAATCCAATGAAGGATCAGGAGATAGGCAGATACCTGTAAAGAAAACGGAATGGACACAAGAGAAGGGAAAGATGACATAGCTAGTAATGCGACGGTTGGAGCCATTCCATCAGCGCCTTGTCGATCCCTTGCTTGGTTCTCCTACCTCGTCCGTCCTGTCCTCACCTCACTTAGGGGCCTTCTACGGTGGTCCTTCTTCTGAAAGGTCGGCAGGTGGTTAGCTTAGTCGATCCTCAGGTGCAACCGAGCTACCACTGGGGTGGCTCGAGTTAAGGGAGACAGCTATAGAAATAAGCAAAGCAAGAGGGTCAGGAAGATAGGACTTGTCTTGGTTTTTGTTGTTGTAGAGGTAGGCCGGCGAAGGAGGTCGGCAGGCGGGCCATGGCTCGAGAGACGGTGCTTCTAGGTGGATGGCTCGGCGATGGACTTCCCTCATGGGGAAAGGTCAGAACTCACCTCAATCGGGTCAACCCCTTCTGGGGATCGAGTGCCAAGATGGAGGGGCCAACCGAGCCACTGCTGCCGCTAGGAGTGTTGGCTGCCTCGTCAATGCTCAGTCGATTGAGCACTACGGTTGCCTTGGTTGCTTCCTCTGCTGGTGCCCTTTCTGCGTCGCGGTGAGGGCTATCGGGAGTATAGGGGGCAACGAGTGCGGTCACTTGAGCGACGCAGTCTTGCTCGTAGCAGTTGGGTTGCTCGAAGTTGCCCTTGACGTTGATGATCCCCTTCGGATCGAACATCTTGAGCTTGAGGTAGGTGTAGTTGGGGATGGCCATGAACTTGGCGAAGCACGGTCGACCTAGGAGGACATGGTAGACATTGGGAAGTCGACCACTAATAAGGTGAGTGGCTCCTTGCGGAAGTTGTCCGGCTGGCCAAAGGTGACATTAAGCCAGATGCGCCCGAGGGGCATGGCTTCGTTCCCTGACATAATCCCATAGAACGGCGCCTTGCTGGGGCATAGGCTGCTCCAAGGGATGCCCATCCTGTCGAGGGTGCTGGCATAGAGTATGTTAAGGCCGCTGCCCCCATCAATCAGCACCTTGGTGAGGTGTGCGGTGCCCACGATTGGGCTGACCATGAGCGGGTAGCCCCCTAGATGAGTGACGCGATCAGGATGATCTTCTTGATCGAAGGTGATGGCCATCTAGGATCATCGAAGCCGCATCGGGGCAGCAATGGTGTGAACAGTGTTCACCTCCTGCTCGGTGATGTGGCGCTACTAGCGGGACTCATACACCTAGGAGCCCCTCAAGATTATGACACAGTGCTTAGCCTCGGGGAACTCATTGTCTTCTTCTTGGGCGCCGTCTACCGAGTTGTCGGCCTTCAGGGTAGGCTTTTGGGCCTTGCCCTGTTTGCCAACGGTGCTACGGATGTAACCCTTCATGGTAGCGCAGTCCTTGAGGAGATGCTTCACTTGCCCCCATGGAAGGGGAAAGGGGCCTAGAGTACCTTCTCAAAGTGCTCCTGGCGTGCGCCATGCCCGCGAGGTTGAGGTCTAGCTGCGCGATCGGCCACGGCCACCATCTCCTCCCCACGGTGCTTCCAGTCCTTGTTTCGCTTGTTGCGATGTCATTAGTACGAGCTGAGATCATCACCGCCGTCGCCATCACCGAGGTGGCTTGCGGCCTTGGCTTTCCCACTGAAGTTGGCCTAGACCGCCTCCTTGCCGGTGGCGTACTGTGTGGTAATGTCCAGGAGCTCCAGCATCATATGCGAGGTCTTGTGGCCGAGCGCATGGACGAGCGCCTTGTAGGTCATGCCGTAGATGAAGGCGTTGATCATGTCGGCGTCGGTGATGTTGAGGAGCTCATTGCGCTTCTTGGAGAAACGTTGAATGTACTCCCAAAGGGTCTCACTGGCCCTCTCCTTATAGTTACGGAGGTCCCAGGAGTTCTCTAGGCAGGTGTTGGTACCCTGGAAGTGGCTGATGAAGACCAAACAGAGATCGCCCTAGCAGCGGATGCTGCCAAGCTCAAGCTGCTTGAGCCAAGCTCTAGTCAAGCTTGATAGGAGCAGGGGAAGGTACTAGATGGTGAAGTTGTCGTCTGACCCCAGCCTTCATGGCTAAGCAGTAGTCCTCTAGCCAATGGTTCAGGTTGGTCTCGCCGTTGTACATGGAGATGTACGTCGGTGGCCAAAAATGCCTAGGGTAGGGAGCCGCTCGAATCGCTGCCCCAAACGCTAGGGGACCGAAGTGATCCGAGGAGGTGCCCCGCCTCACCGCTTATGGGTATGGGACTGCTCTTGAGTGTGGCACCTGGCCTCGATGGTGTTGTGGACGTCATGGTCGTCGTCGATCCGGTGGCGCGCGGGGGACACCGAGGAGAAACGTCGTGCCTTCTCTCCTGCTGGGGCTTTTGCCCCGAGTCTATGGTCGATCAGAGCTGTTGCCAGAGGTATCACCGCTGCTTCCACTCGTCGATGGGGCATGAGCATTGGAGCAGTCCCCGTTGGTGGTGGCCATCGTCTAGGATGGCCGGGGGAGCGTGGCGCAGTGCTAGGAGGCGAACTCTTAGCCTGCTGCTTGAGGGCAACATAGAGGAGCCGCTTCACCTCGTTCAGCTGCTCGTTGGTCTTTGAGTCTAGCGTGTCAGAGATGTCTTCCAGGTGTCAAGCAGCGGCCGCCATGTTCTACGCCGCATGGGGGAAGCAGAGGCCGTTGGGCGTCCCCATTCAGGCGTCGTCATCGTCAAGAGGGAGCATAGCTTGTTGCCGCGCAAGGTCCTGCCTTTGGCACTCGAGCTCTGCCACGGTGGCCTCCAAGTCCTCCTACCGAGCTCGCAAGCGGTTCACCTTCTCCTAAAGGTAGGCCACGCGGCTATAGGGACTCTGGTCCGATAGCATGAGCCTACGTTCCTCCTTGGTAGGATCCTCATCATCGATGTGGTAGCACATGAGACACGGGGCGTCATAGTCGATGCCATCGGAGTCATACTCTGGGTCATTCTCTGAGAGGATCTCGAGGAAGGCGTGGAGTGAGGGGACGTTGGTTCCTGCTGCACCGAAGAGGATGGCACTCCGCGGCACCTCACGGCTGATGAGGTGCTCTAGCTCCAGTTGGAAGGACGCCACCGCATTCTATATCCCGAAAGGCAAGTCCAGGAGGTAGTACCAGAAGTGGTCAGGCTGCAGGAGCACCTCACCAGTGGCGATCTAGTGCTGAACGTTGGCCAGCATGTAGAACATCTGGCGATGGTCTGACACGGTAGGCTTTGGGCCTAGACCATGCCGGATCTAGCAAGCCAGGACCTCGAGATCTGCTCCTAGAAGTCCTGGTGAAGGGGGCAACACCGGGGGATCGTTGCCCACAAGCGCAGCCTCGTGGAGTGGACAAAGCTCGTCGTAACAGTTGGCGACGTAGGCTAGGCTCCCAAAGTTGAGGACTTAGCCCAGAGCGAAGGTGCCGGCTGTAACACCCTCGGTGTTACACTATAAATCATCTGCTAAAACATGTCATGAGCATCATGTTTGTATGTTAATGCATGTAAAATAGAGTGTTGATCAAACTCCGTAACTCGAAATGATTAACGGAGGTGCGAAACGAAAGTTAATTCCATAGTTATGTTATATCATTTAGGGTTCAAAACCAATTTTTATTAAGCAAAAATGCTATGGAACATATATGTGATACTCTATAAAGTTTGAAGTACAAACTTTGTAGGTGACGAGGAAATACCTGTGGTCGAGAAATGGTATCACTAGCTAACGTATCTAATAGATTGGAAATCGAATTTGACGCAAGTTCAACTCAAGACTTGGTCGATTTCTTAAGTTTGAAAACTAATTAACAAAGCTAAGTTTGGTAATCTTTGTAGGGAAATTGGGTTAAGGAGTGGTGTGGTATTATGGCTTGTTTTAGTAGCCTAATATGCCCTCTTAAGTATAGCAAATGTGGTTTGGCGATTGGATCTAAGGTTTAGATTTTTAGAACGCTTTAAAAACCATGCACGACATGCCCTCGGCCGGTTTTCCTCACGTGGGTGCGGTCACCGTGCCCCCGGGGCATAGCATCGTAGCATCGGCTCGCCCGACGATGCACGCACGCACGCACGTGCATCGCTGTGCTTGGCGGGACGCTGTGGGCCGGTTGGCCTGGCCGCTCTGCCCGCCGTGTCGCTGCCGTCGCCGTCGTGGGCTCGACGCCCTAGCTGATCCGCTACCGTCTGGCCACTCTACCTCGCCGTGTCATTGCTGCAGCCATCGCATCGCATCTGCACACCTATGCTGAACTGCGCTATGCTGCCTCTTCCTGACCGGGTGGATACCTTTCGCACGTGGCCGTGCACGCCGTCGCTACACCATTAATGGCACCGCAGCGTGTGGGCCATGGCCTGTCGTCGACGCACTCGCTCATCCACTGTGCTTGGGCAAGGGTCCCTCGGCCACGGCAACCGCACCCCAAAAAGACACGCACCAGTCAAATCCAAGCCGAGCCCGCTGCCGTCCGGTCCGC
The DNA here is from genome assembly GCF_019320115.1 of Miscanthus floridulus. Lineage (NCBI taxonomy): Eukaryota > Viridiplantae > Streptophyta > Magnoliopsida > Poales > Poaceae > Miscanthus > Miscanthus floridulus. The sequence continues at coordinate 99,660,485 of NC_089598.1, forward strand.
CCGCGTGCCCCTGCTTTTCTCTCTACCGTCGCCGTCGCCTTGCGCCACAAGTGCACTAGAAATTAGTCACCGCTATGCAATTCGCTTTGTCCGTACCTATGCTCTCTTGTCCCCTCACCGCCTGTGCCACCCGTGGCCTTGATGGCGGCCGACCAGGTGCCAATTTGGCGTTTCCACCCCAGCGAGCCGTTAAGGCCGCGCTTGGCCATGGGCGCGGACAACTCGCTCGCCTATCGCCCACTGCCCAATTCATTGTACCACTACCTTCGCCTAGATCCTTCCTTCACCCCACGCACCTCAGCCCAGTCACTACTGGCTCGCCTTGGTCGCTGACGCAACCGTGTCATCGTAGTGCACCACTGCATTCCATCACCGCACGTGGCTAGCCTGATTCGAGGAATTCCCGGCCAAACCATCACCATAGATGGAACCAGGGTACGATAGGGATGCTTTAGCGTTAGCTTGCTCTCCCCGCGGTGGCTGTGGCTGGCCGGCGTGGTCGCGCCACCGTCGCGCATGGCCGCACGCCGTGGTCACCACTTCCGCGAGCTCCGCTGCTCCTGTAACCTCGGCTTGTGTAGGCTCTAGGGTTGGGGTGCTGATCGGCCCACTATCTAGGTCGGGGCAGGTCTCGGTTAGCTGGCGTGGCTACCCAGTGTCATCGCCGTTGCACCGGTGCGTGCGAGGGTGGCCCGAGGACCTAGCTGTTGCAAAGAACAGATGCTCCGAGGGTTCCTTTGCATAAGTGCTATCTTGGGAAATAGTGCTGTGGACTGCGGGTAGATTTGGTCTTAGTTTGGGGTCGTTTTCACCAAAGTGCCAGCGCGTGCGGGCCTCCCCGTCGCGTGTCATTTCCGCACGGATGGGTTGCTTTAGCCAAGAAATTTTTACAGTAGGTTTGTTAGATTATTATGTGCTCACTATAATTTTTGTAGCCTTAGAATTGGTTCAGAAATATGGTGGCTAAGTACTCCTTGGTGTAGTATATTTATGAAATCGTAATAAGAATAAGATGCCTTTAGTTGCTGAGATAATACGTGAAATATTCCATACCTGTTAGTAGGAATAATAGGTAGCTTAGTATCATAGTCATTGGAGTTAACTTGGTAGATGTATTTTTATTTTAAGAGTTGCTGTTGCCGTATTACTAAGTGTTGCATCATCATTTCATGCATGTAGATAACGAGTTGGTAGAGTTCATGACTGCAGGCGAGCTGGAGTATGAGGTGATAATCGAGGAGTACGAGGAGGAGATTCTCGTCAAGGAGGAAGCCCCGGAGCCATCAGTTGCTGACTTTGCTGACACCCCGCCTGCCCAAGGCAAGCCCCGGTGCATATCCGTTATTTTGAATGATCACTGGATATATATATATATATACACTAGCATAGGTCGAGTAGCTGCTATGTTTAGGGTTTTCGGTAGCATGAGTAACCTGCCGTTACTCACAATAGGTGGTGATTATTATCACTCTCATAATAAAATGGTGGAAGGAAAATGGAGACTAGGCAGGGATATAGGTTGGGTATTGGTGGGTGTAAGAGGTTGTGTCATGCGGCCAACAGGACATAGCTTGGTTACACTATTTTCCCTGTCTGTGTGGGTTAAGGACCGGCCATTATATTGGGTACTAGGCAAGTCACAGACTTATTATCCTGAACACATACTTGTGTATGGGCGCTGGAAGGCTTATTGTTCTCTTGTCATGGGATCTGGCTCTTTCTGGACCGACTGATTGGAGGCGGGGACGGAGGATGTCTAAGCACCGCACTGAGTCCGGGACTCAGGAGCGAGGGCTTGGAGTCCAAGTTTGGATGGGGACCTGGACCCCATGATAGGAGGGTAGTGGGTTGGTCCTGCTTGTGCCTGGGTACAAGCGGGGCATGTGTTTCAGGGTACCTAGCTGGGCACATTGATTCACGAATCATCGAGCGATCTAGTATGGCTTGTCTACAGTCTAGCACCGTAGTAAGAACTGGAATATGAAAGGTGGTGAAATGGATCTGTTTGCTCAACTCTTGCTTGAAAGTAGAATAGGTGCTTACATAGAATGGTTAGATAATGAACTAATCATGATGGCTAATAATAAACATACATAAGGATTCACTACTAGTATTGCTTTCCGCAAAAGAAAACCCAGCAAACCAAAAAGCTTATCATACCCTTTGGAGTCGGGAAATTTATTTCCACTAGTCGTGTAAGTCTTGCGAGTACATTATGTACTCAGGGTTTATTTACCCCTGTTGCAGGTGTAGCTTGAAGAGTAGCTGTTGTGTGGAGGATTCTTCTGGTGGGCACAAACGGATACTTGTATTCCACTGTTAGATGTTTATTCCACTGTTTAAATTCCGCACTCTAAACTTGGTACTGTAATAATGTATTTCTAAGAACTCTAGTTGTATGAAATGGACTAAGTATTGTAAAATCGTTCTCATTATTGGATCCTGGAGGAAAAACGTGGATTTTTTGAGTTCTCCCTTGGGGTGTGCTCGACGAAACTACTCAAAGTATCTCGCTTTTGGGGTGCTCAGTGTCTAGTGGAAGATGAGAGCCTCCAAAGGTGTGTTATTTCCGGCGGTTCGGCCACTGGTGGTATTAGAGCCTATAATGAGTCTGAGTTTTATAACTCCTTTCAAAACCTAAAATTTGACCAACAAAAGTTTTGCGAAAAGCAGGATGCGATGAAATTATGTAAATAAGTATAAGCCCTAGCAATATGGTCTATCTAGGATAGTGTTGACACCGTTTTTTGCACGTGTCAAAATAATCGGAGTGGACTAATCGGTAAGGGGAAAAGTTATTGAATACTTTGATAGCCGATGAAAGCCAGCTTGTATAGATGGTTGCCGATAGTTGGTGGTGGTCGATGGAAAGGTTGACTTGGACTCAGGCGTTGCCGATAAGGTTGGAGGTGTTTTTGTCGATGCCGATGAAGGGAGGCTTGAAGACTACTGCCGATGAAACAGGGAGTATGCCGATGGGAAGGAGGACGGTGAGATTTCCATCGTAATTGAGGCGGACAGGGAAATAGATAGGAGTTGATTTCCTTTTCTATATTAGTTAGAGTATGATTCGTGTAAGAGTCACGTGTTTCCTTAGATATGGGATTGGTGTCCTAGTTGTGTTCGGTTGTGTCTCTTTAGATCAGGGTATAAATATGGAGTGAGGGGCAATGTAAAAAGATATATCAATCAATATCAAAACCAATTTTTACTCCTGTTTGCATCTACTTACTTTTCGGCGACTTCGTCAATTTGCATATTTTCTTTCTTTTTACGAGTTCTCATTGATTCGACGAGCTGCATCGTTTCAGTACGACCTTCGACGATTCTCGAGTTCCGCGTGAACACCTCTTGGCCGTGACTTCCGGGCGTATCGCTGTTGTCAGGACCAAAGTGTTCGTATCTTCATCCTTGTCGATTAGCAGGTCAAATCGACTGGCACGCTTTGGATATCGATTCGGGTATTAGCCCTTTGTGTTTGCAGATCCACTTTTGCATCAACACATCTTTTGGCACGCCCGGTGGGACAAATTAATCAATATGTTCAATTCCGAGATCGATTCGGGGAACATTATCGCGGTATCAGAAGAAGATCTCAAGGAAGAACAGAGGCAGGCCATGGAAAAGGCTGTAGAAGAATACAAGCAGCTTTGTCTGAGATCATTTAGCTTGAACAAGAGTGGACAAGTCATCCAGAAGCAAGATTTGCCGTTGCCTCGGCAGGTTACCTTTGACTCCAATCCTGGTAAACTTCAAGAGATGGTTAATTCTGCAGTAAATCATGCTTTGATTAATCATTCCAATGTGCTGTCCAATACTGTTCATAATGCTGTGGTTCGAACTCTCAAAGAAGGACAAGTGGCACCACATTACGTTGGGCCTGCCTATCATCAACCAGAGCCAGCATCTGTCAAAACTCCATCGGCTCCTTCGGCCGTTGTGGGTACAGAAGTTACCTCCCCTCCAGTATTGGCAGGCTCACCTAATATTCAATCTACACCGATACAATCAGATCAGGTACTACCAGGAGGGCGAGTTCAGCTTAATACAGATCTATCGGCATCAGCTATGTCAGGCCCTGTGTCTCAGAATAGCCAGATTCCTATTAATTGGTGGGGATATGGCATGCCTCCGGAGTCATCTGCTTTTAATCCTAGATTGCCTCAAGGGTTTGATGCAGTAGGAAAAGCGCCTATACCATCGGCCGTTTCGCCGATGGCTCAAGTGCCTCAATATGCCGCAACTACTTCTGTGCAACCAACTTCAGGAGGTTTCCAGATGCCTATGGTTCAAACATTCAATTCAAGTCCATCGGCGAGCTTACTGCCGATGCAGCAGAAAGCCCCTGCTATGAGTCAAACTGGGGTTCAGTTCATGCCTCAAACCGGTTTTAATTATCCAACAATATCAGCAAATTACCAGCCATCGGTAAGTTTTGTGCCGATGAGTTCTAATAATGATTGGTCAGGACAGTTACCTGTTCAACATACAGTTCAGCGAAATCAGCAGGTTGCAGGGATTCAACAAGGTCATATGCAAGCTGGTTTCCAGAATCAAGCATCGGCAGCCCAGCCGATGAATCCTTTCCAACAGGCTAATGGACCACAAGTAACGGCAAATATGCCGATTGCTGGAGATCGTGGGCCACAAAGATATGTGGAGGGATGTCAGCAGGCACCTGTAGAAATTCAACCGGTTCGTCAGCAGGAGGCTGATGCTTTTTGGGCCGATAAGATAGCAGAAATTATGAAGGATCAGTTTGGGATAAAGCCCAAGGTCAATACTTATTCTTATCGGACTCCATACCCTCCTGCATACGATTTAATTCCTCTCCCAAATCGGTACAAGGTACCGGATTTCACTAAATTCTCTGGGCAAGATGATACATCAACAATGGAACATGTCAATCGCTTCATTATTCAATGTGGAGAAGCAGCTAACAGAGATGAATTAAGAGTTCGATTATTTTCATCATCTTTGTCTGGATCAGCATTTACATGGTTCATTTCATTACCACCAAATTCTATTATTACTTGGGTTGATCTAGAAAAACAATTCCACAAGTATTTCTTTGCTGGAATCCATGAAAAGAAGCTTACCGATTTAGTAAAATTGAGACAACGTAATGATGAATCGGTAGAGAGCTTTGTACAAAGGTTACGAGATGTAAAAAATAAGTGCTACAGCCTGGTGCTGGATGATCGGCAGCTTGCCGATTTGGCTTTCCAGGGGTTATTGCCACATCTTAAGGACAGATATGCTTCTCAGGAGTTTGAAAGCCTCAGTCATCTTGTGCAAAGGATCTCTGATCAGGACACTAGGGTTTTTGAACCTAAAAAGAACTGGAGTAAAAAGGTATCATTTGTTGAAGAGGTAGGAGATTCTGATTCTGATGAAGAACCAGTTATCGGCTTAGCTGAGTGGGTTAAGAATAAAAAGCCAATATCATGTCCCTTTGGTCAAAAAGAGCCAGAGAAGTTTACCTTTGATATCACCAAGGCCGATAAAATATTTGATCTTTTGCTTCAAGAGGGCCAAATTAAGCTGTCACCTAATCATGTGATCCCATCGGCAGAAGAGTTGAAGAAGATCTTGTACTGCAAATGGCACAATGCAACTTCACACAGTACAAATGAGTGCAAGGTATTCAGGCAACAGTTACAATCGGCTATTGAATCTGGGAGGATTAAGTTTGGTACTTCCAAAGCCCAGAAGCCGATGAAAATTGATCAACACCCTTTTCCAGCAAATATGTTGGATGCCAAAGGAAAGACCAAGGTTTTGACGTCAGAGGCTGCTGAGAAAAACGCGTCAGTGGACCCCCAACATCGGATAACTACCGATGATGCAAAAAGTAAGGGTTTGCTAGGAGAAAGCAGTAGTTCCAAAAATCCTCCTCGATCTGGCATTGTGATTACTCATCGGAGGCAGTAGGAGGGTTGGCGTCAACGTAATGACCGATATCGACAACAGCAAGAAGTGAGACGTCGGGAGGAATGGAATCGACATAAAGATCATTGGAGATGTCCGTTTTTCATTCATTGCTGGGAAGAAGGTATTAAATTGCCAACTGTTGAAAATTGCCCTGAGTGTAATGGTTATTACGGAGTCAATCGCTCAGAAAGGAGGTTTCAGCTTGGTAATCAGGGTTCGTCTGTCAATGAGCCGATCAGAGGCAGGGCATCAGTGCATGATCGGCTGGGGGGCAGACTTAGTGTACATGAGAGGCTTGGTAAACGCGCTGGATATTTTCCAAGGAATCAAGAGGAGCTTGAGGAGATGGCAAACGCAAGAGTTCCCGATGAGGAAATATTCTACAGGGACCCTAATATACGTCGTGTAGAATCAACTAGGACTTGTTATCAGCCGGTTTGGAAAACCAAGTTTCCTCGATGGTGCCCAGAGGGTCTGACAAAGACGCAGAGGAGGAGGATGCAACGTGAGCGTCAGGAGGATTTATACCAAGAGGAAAATTCCTCCAATGAAAAGCCTGGTCGTCAGCAGTGGCAGGTAAAACACAAAAATAAGGGTCCATCGGCAGATGTTAATATGGTATTCATGTTGCCGATGGAGTTTTTGGCACTATCTGATAATGAGGAAGAAGTTGTTCTCTCTGATCAAGTAGCTCAGTTAACACTAGATCCAATGATGGCTGTTTTCGAGAAACCTACCGATGACGAGAGACAGCATCTTAAGGCTTTGTTTGTGAAGGGCAGAGTTGATGGGCAGCCTGTGTCTAAGGTACTTATTGATGGAGGGGCTGCGATTAATATTATGCCTTATGTGATGTATCGGAAACTTGGTAAGGGGGATCAAGACTTGACCAAAACCGATATGATGTTGAAAGATTTTGAAGGCAATGTGTCACCGGCTAAAGGGGCAGTGTGCGTGGAATTAACCATCGGCAGCAAAACCTTGCCAACGACGTTCTTTGTTATCAACGGCAAGGGTGCATATAATCTGCTTCTAGGGAGGGATTGGATTCATGCTAATTGTTGTGTTCCTTCTACAATGCATCAATGCCTCGTACAGTGGATTGGGGATAAGATTGAGGTCGTCCCTGGTGATTCTTCTTATATCATCGCATCGGCAGAATCAGATACTTATGAGCGAACTAAATGCATATCAGGAGAAGCTTGGGAAAAAGAGTTCCTTAGAGTTGCTGATTATGAAATTCCACCGATCCAAGCAGTCGGTTCTGAAGAGGAGTTTTAATGGATAGGTTTGCCGATGATGGAAAATTAGGTCAAGGGTTCACATCGGCAGATGATTTAGTAGAAGTAGATATTGGTGATGGTGATAGGTCAAGACCTACTTTTATTAGTGCTAAGTTAGATTCCAAGTGTAAGCAGCGAGTAACAGATTTATTAAAAGAATATAAAGATTGTTTTGCTTGGGATTATACTGAGATGCCTGGATTAGACCGATCGATAGTTGAACATCGGTTACCTATCAAATCTGGATTTCGGCCACATCAGCAGCCAGCGCGCCGATGCAACCCTAATGTACTTCCTGACATTAAGGCCGAAATAACTAAATTAATTGAAGCAAAGTTTATTCGGCAATGTCGATACGCAGAGTGGATCTCTAATGTGGTTCCTGTTTATAAGAAAAATGGAAAACTTCGTGTTTGTATTGATTTCAGGAATCTCAACAAAGCCACACCAATGGATGGTTATCCAATGCCGATTGCTGATTTGTTGATTGATGCTGCGGCTGGACATCAAATTATTAGCTTCATGGATGGTAATGCAGGTTACAATCAAATATTCATGGCTGAGGAGGATATTCCCAAGACTGCTTTCAGATGTCCAGGACATGTGGGGTTGTTCGAGTGGATAGTCATGACGTTTGGTTTGAAAAATGCCGGTGCTACTTATCAAAGGGCTATGAACTTTATTTTTCATGAGTACATCGGCACATTAGTGGAGATCTACATTGATGATGTAGTAATTAAGTCTGGAGATATCACAGCACATTTAGCCGATCTGCGAAAGATACTAGAGTGCACAAGGAAGCATGGATTGAAGATGAATCCTAATAAATGTGCATTCGGTGTATCGGCAGGACAATTCTTGGGTTTTATGGTGCATCAGCGGGGCATTGAAATCAGTAGGAAGTCTATTGATGCAATTAACAAGGTGATTGCTCCTGCCAATAAGACTGAATTACAATCTTTGATCGGTAAGATTAATTTCATTAGAAGATTCATATCTAATCTGTCGGGTAAGATCAAGGCTTTCAGCCCATTACTTAGATTGAAAGCTGATCAGGAATTTGTATGGGGAGTTGAACAGCAATTAGCCCTTGATGAAATTAAGAAATATTTATCAAATCCTCCAGTGCTAGTTCCACCTCAACATGGGAAGCCTTTCAGGTTATATTTGTCAGCTGATGATGCAGTTATCGGTTCAGCTCTTATTCAAGAATTTGAAGGGAAAGAACGTGTTATTTATTATTTGAGCAGAAGATTAGTGGATGCTGAGACAAGGTATTCGGCTATCGAGAAATTGTGTCTGTGCTTATACTTTTCTTGTATCAAATTAAGGCATTATTTGTTATATGCCGAATGTACGGTCATATGCAAAGACGATGTGGTCAAGTATATGTTGTCGATGCCGATATTAAGTGGTAGAATCGGCAAGTGGATTTTAGCATTATCAGAATTTGAACTACGCTACAAATCAACTAAGGCAGTTAAAGGGCAAGTGATGGCTGATTTTGTCACTCAGCATTGTAATACGGTGGATTCTCTGGGGATTGCTCCCTGGACACTTTTCTTCGATGGGTCCACATGTAGTGAAGGAGCAGGTATCGGCATTGTGTTAATTTCACCTCAAGGGAAGAAGTATGAGTTTTCATTGCCGATTGTTGCTACAGCAACAAACAATCAAGCTGAATATCAAGCCTTGATAAAAGGGTTAGAATTGCTGAAGGAGATACGTGCCGATGTTGTTGAAATCTTTGGTGATTCTATGCTAGTTATAAGTCAATTGGCTGGAAGTTATGAATGCCGAAGTGAAGCCTTGATTTCGTATTATGAAAGGTGTTTGCAATTATTGAAAGGATTTAGAGATTTTCGTCTTGAACATATCTCTCGATTGCATAATGAGGAAGCTAATCGACTAGCTCAGCATGCTTCAGGGTATCAGCCTATTCAGGAAGTGCTAACATCGGCAGTTGATACCGATGACTGGAGGAAAGAGATTGCCGATTATTTAAAGGATCCAGGTAGAAAGGTTGAGAGACGTATAAGGTTCCAAGCTACCAAATATGTGCTCCTCGATGATGAATTATATTATCGAACTATAGATGGAGTTTTACTCAGATGTGTTAACAATGATGAATCAAAAAGCTTGATGGGTGAAATTCATGAAGGAGTATGTGGGGCACATCAATCGGCCTTCAAGATGAAATGGATGATCAGAAGGAATGGGTACTATTGGCCGACTATTCTTGAAGATTGTTTTAAATATTTTAAAGGATGCCAGGGGTGTCAAAAGTTTGGTAATATTCAAAGAGCGCCTGCATCGGCTATGAACCCTATAATCAAACCGTGGCCGTTCCGGGGATGGGCTATTGATCTCATTGGTCAGATTTATCCGCCATCGAGTAAAGGACATAAATTTATCCTGGTTGCTACCGATTATTTCACAAAGTGGGTTGAGGCAATTCCTTTAAAAAAGGTGACATCGGTCAATATGATTGATTTTGTGAAAGAGCATATTGTTTACCGATTTGGTATTCCTCAGACTATCACTACCGATCAGGGCACTATGTTTACATCAGGAGAATTTGATGAGTTTGCTGTAGGTATGGGAATTAAAATTTTAAATTCTTCTCCATATTATGCTCAAGCTAATGGTCAAGCTGAGGCTTCTAACAAAGGGATCATCAAACTCATTAAGCGCAAAATTGAAGAAAATCCTAGGAGGTGGCATACAGTATTAAATGAAGCCTTGTGGTCATATCAGATGTCATGCCATGGTGCAACCAAAGTAACGCCTTATCAGTTAGTATATGGACACGAAGCAGTGTTGCCTTGGGAAATTAAGGTTGGCTCTAGACGAATACGTTCTCAAAATCAGCTGACAGCCGATGAGTATAATACTCTTATGAAAGATGAGTTGGAAGATGTGGCGGGTCATCGGTTAAGGGCTTTAGTTAGTATTGAAGAAAATAAGAAAAGAGTAGCTAGATGGTATGACAAGAAGGTGAAAGTAAAAGAGTTTGCCGATGGAGATCTGGTCTGGAAATTGATTTTACCGATTGGGACTAAAAGTTCAAAGTTTGGAAAGTGGTCTCCTAATTGGGAAGGTCCATATCGGATAAATCAGTCTATTCCTGGTAATGCATATATTTTAGAAACCCTCGAAGGGGTTGTGTTTCCCAGAGCGTTAAATGGAAAATATTTAAAGAAATATTACCCTAGTATCTGGACAGATGCATAAGAGTATAAGTGCCGATAACAGTACTATCGGCTGGAATTATGCAAGAGTATCAATGTCTTATAAAGTGCCGATACAATAAATAAGATTACACGTTCAGCAAGGATTGGATAGCTAATATCGCACGCAGGCGAATCTGGTCGGCTTCTTCCATTTCTTTGATATCGTCATCGGCAGCACCCTCCACAGGCTTGAGTTTCTTCTTCATGGCTAAAGCTTTGCGAGCTTGGATATCTCTTTCTTGCTGAAGGGCTTTGACGGCATTGGGTAGCTGGCTTTCTTCCTGTTGAGCATGAGTTAAGGCTGCATCGATTTCTTTTAATTCAGCCAATAGAGCTGCCTTCCTTGCCGATAGATCCAAGATTTTCTGCTTAAGTGCAGCACCCGAAGTCTGCAAGTTGATGATGCCCTTGTGCTTCTCATCAGCGATTTGTTTCAGTTGTAGCATCTCTCCTTTAAGTTGAGCTTGAGCTGCTCTATCGGCAATGCGCTGAGCTGCCCGTTGATATTGCAGTTGGCGGCTTTCTAGGTGAGCTGCTGGGAAGAGTACTTCTTCAACATCGGCAGGGACCTGGCCCCGAATTGTTTTGAAGATTGCCTTTGCGGGGTCCGAGTCATTTACCAGTTGGGCGGTACCTTGTTGTAGCAAGTTCAGGAGGGTTTCCAACTTGGATTTAGTCTCTGCCGATATTGTTCCCAGTGCAAGGGAAGAACTTGTCTCCTCTCCATCGTCGTCAGAAATATCAATGGCAAAGGAGAATAGGCTGTTCGGGGAGTCTTGTTCCTGAGAGAGAGAGAGGGAGATCAGTTAGGGGTAAGTATGAGTATTGTAAATCAACTAGGCTGATAGGTTTACCTGTTTCAAGGCAATTTCTTGTGCTTGACTGGAGGAAGCAACCTGGAGTATGTCGTGTGGGGGATCGGCTGAGCTTGCCGATGGGATATCCTCTGTGACTTCATCGATGGTGGGCTCTTGAGGTATGACGGCCGATGACGTTGGGGCAGATGTAGGGATCGGCATAGACCTTTGTCGTTTTGGCTGTGCTTCAGTATCTGTTGAAGCTTTGCGTTTTGCTTGGGCATCGGCAACGATGGGCTGGGGGGCATCGACACTTGTTGGTTGTGAAGCTTGGACATCTGGTACGTTTGCCGATGTACCCAATTGTTGCTGCAAAACAAGTGTAAGAGATGATATTTAACAAGTAAAATGTAAAGTCAAGAAGCTACCTCTGAAGGTTCATCGAAAGAAGTGGTGCTTGACGTCGGCGGAATTGCCGATGACGATTCAGTAGCAGCTCTTACCCCCTGATGATTAAGGTTAATACAGTTTGTGATCGGCATAAGTGAAAATAAACGAGGTTGTTACCTTAAATGCTTTGACCAGGGTTGTAGCAGCAGCCGATGGAGTAGCCCTGGATTTAGCCAATTTGGACTTGGAAGTGATGGTCTTGGTACGAATCTTCTGGTGGGTCAAAGCGGCTAAGGTGGGAGCGTTGTAGCCGATCAGCGATGTTGGGGAAACAGGCCGGAGATTGAAGGGTTTCCCACTTTTGCTCACCGATGGTGCTGGGTTGTTAACCTGTTACAAGAGAATCGGTTACCGATATATGAAGGGAAAAGCAGAAGGGAGTTAAAGGAAACTTACCGCATCGTCAGGGATGGCGTATTCAGGGTCGATCATGTGCCGATATGTGTGAGCAGAAGTTGCGAACAGTTGTTCTTTCCACTCTTGCCACCATTGCTTATATGACTCGGTGATAAAAGATATTGGTGTCCAGGTGGATATATCAACATCTGTAGTATCGGCATCAGGGGAGAGTTGTACTACCTTGTTCCAATCTGTTCCGCAGGTGATTGTTTCCCTGGGTTTGATCACATCGGCAAAGCAGAGTTTGATCGGCAATTGCCCAAAAGCCAATTGGCGGGATACTGCCGATGGGTTGTAAAATTCATACGTAATGTTGGTGTTTTTCCCGCTGCCGAATGTGTTTACTGGGATTGCCCTGGGAGTAATGATAGCCATCATGAGCTCATTATCTTGATTCAGAGTGTCATCGGCAAAGTTGAAAAGAAGGGGGAATCTGTTTTCTTCGTCAATATAAGGCACCCAGGCCCTATGATCACGAGAAAGACCATTGTAGAAGCTTTGAAAGAATCTGCCGATTTGGTCTTCGTTGGCTTCTGTTCCAGGGAGGACGATTATGGCTTCACCAAAATTGAGGGGTGAGCGTGTTGCCGATTCATCATCCCCGAGCACATAATCTTCAGCAATTTCTCGTGGGAATTGTTGAGCAAAAAAGTCCCATTGCAAACGTTTGTGCATATGGGCATTCAGCCACATGTTGATAAACCACCACGGGCCTCCCAGGTTGCCGATGGGTTCGCCAAGCAGAAGCTTCTGAGACACTTGGTGAAGAAGATGATAAGTGGAGCTCAGAAGGTATCGGCCAAGAGGAAACCTTGCGCCATTAGCTAGAAGTTCAGCTGCAGGGAGGAAGGCGTTGGTTGGTCCTACTGATCGACCGCAGAAGATAAATTTTTCTAACCACATATTCAGGAATGTGGCATGTTCCCTCTGGCTAGGTGTCCCGGTTTTCTGGTATTCTTGAATATATCCTGTCCAACCGCCGATGTTACGGGTATTCACTCTATATTCAGGCTTTCTACCATAGATAGAGCCTTCGTCGGCAGTTGAGATGTCCAAGCCAGTAAGCATGTGGACATCGGCAAGGGTAGGAGTAGCTAGGCCATGTCCAAACATAAAAGTATTGGTTGTATCTGACCAGAAATAAGCAGCTGCAATTATCATTGATTCATTTTTCTGCATATCGGCAATAGAGAGCCTGATACATTGGTCTAATCTTCGTTCTGCCCAGTATACTTGCATCGAGTTATTAACTCTCAAGTACCAGTCTTTCCACCCCTTGGTGGTTTTGGGCCAAGATCGGAATGTGTCTTTCCACAAATTCAGAGAGAAATTTTGGGCTCTAAAAGGGATTCTGTTAACCTCTGCATTGATCAGATCGGTTGGATCTGGGTTGCCCATTGGTCCGAGGCATTGGACGTGCGGCTGATCGGTTGGGATAATTAATTTGTTGCGCAGTTCCTAAGGTTATAGAATCCAGAGAATAGAAAAAAAGGGAAAATCACCAACTGAATGAATTTGCGAAAAGATCAAAGTAAAGGGTAATGGAAGTGGAGCGAACCGCGGGGACGTTGAAGTTGATGGCCATGGTCTTGAGGAAACTTGAAGTTAGCGCCGGAGAAGGGTTTTTCTTGGTTGAGGTCGCGCGGTTGTTCGTCGGAGTCGCCGCCGGAGAGAGAAAATGCCGAGGATTGAAGGCTGAAGGTGGAAAATGAGGGTTCCGGAGAAATCTATTTATAAGCCGCCCGGAGTAAGGGTATTTTGGACTTATCTCTGTGTCGCGCGCATATAGGTCGAGACGGTTCAGAAGGATATGGTAACTGTTCGCACGATAATCAGGGGATTGTATAGATGAGTTGATGGCAAGTAATCATGACTTGGAAGGGATATCGATACAGGATATTTTAATTCTGAAAATGGCAGCGTTATAATCTTGCCGATGGGTTGTTGTTTCGGTATCTTAACCATAATCAAGGCAGGAGTGGTTGGAGATTGTGCGATGTTTACTGAAGTGTGTGAATCAAGATTAGATTTGATTGGATTTGATAACAGATCAAGTTGTGGCTTGGAGAGTGAGTTACGGTAATCGGGCGAAGGCAAGCGTTATCTGGAGTAAATTTCGGAGCATTAATGGTTTTATACTCCGAAATTGGGGGGCATGTGTTGACACCGTTTTTTGCACGTGTCAAAATAATCGGAGTGGACTAATCGGTAAGGGGAAAAGTTATTGAATACTTTGATAGCCGATGAAAGCCAGCTTGTATAGATGGTTGCCGATAGTTGGTGGTGGTCGATGGAAAGGTTGACTTGGACTCAGGCGTTGCCGATAAGGTTGGAGGTGTTTTTGTCGATGCCGATGAAGGGAGGCTTGAAGACTACTGCCGATGAAACAGGGAGTATGCCGATGGGAAGGAGGACGGTGAGATTTCCATCGTAATTGAGGCGGACAGGGAAATAGATAGGAGTTGATTTCCTTTTCTATATTAGTTAGAGTATGATTCGTGTAAGAGTCACGTGTTTCCTTAGATATGGGATTGGTGTCCTAGTTGTGTTCGGTTGTGTCTCTTTAGATCAGGGTATAAATATGGAGTGAGGGGCAATGTAAAAAGATATATCAATCAATATCAAAACCAATTTTTACTCCTGTTTGCATCTACTTACTTTTCGGCGACTTCGTCAATTTGCATATTTTCTTTCTTTTTACGAGTTCTCATTGATTCGACGAGCTGCATCGTTTCAGTACGACCTTCGACGATTCTCGAGTTCCGCGTGAACACCTCTTTGCCGTGACTTCCGGGCGTATCGCTGTTGTCAGGACCAAAGTGTTCGTATCTTCATCCTTGTCGATTAGCAGGTCAAATCGACTGGCACGCTTTGGATATCGATTCGGGTATTAGCCCTTTGTGTTTGCAGATCCACTTTTGCATCAACAGATAGCGGCACTGGTTTTATCTAATCAAGTTTTTACAGGTACACTAACTTACACTATGTAAAGATCGTTTAGCATACAGAAAGTGAGAGTGTGATGTGCCAAATTTTTTACGAATGCCGCTATATTTCGACTTGAGTGAACGGGGTAGGCCGATGCATGCATCATGAAAATAGAGTCTTGTTTAAACTAAATTTCCCCTACATGTATAATTGAATTAGTAAATTGATAGGATAACCTAAAAGAATGCTTTAATAAATGTCTTATCATCTCTCTAATCTCTTGTTCCTAATCTAGAGGGTTGTCCCTAATGGTTGGTTCGTATCTATTTACAGATGAACCTAAGGTCTGGTCATGGGAGCACCAGTGCTAGAGCGGGCCACGGGCTTGGCGAAGGCCAAGGTGAAAGTGGTTGGGGCAATGAGAACAGGAACGGGGAGAGCCACGAGGACCCACTTCTAGCTCCTCCTCCTCCGCCACCGCTGCCTCCAATGACTCATGCGGAGATGATGGCGGAGATGTTGGCTGCTCGTCGCGAATCAGCCCGTGCCATGGAGCTGTTAGCACAGGCTATCGATGGCTTCGCCCATGGAGGCCATGGAGGCAATGGAGGGAACGGGGGTGATGCTCGTGGTCCTAAGCGACCCTGTTCGTACTAGGATTTCTTGAAGACGCACCCACCCACATTCACACCAACTGTTGAGCCTCTGGATGCGGAGCATTGGCTTCGTATTCTAGAGTAGAAGTTTCTGCTACGCACTATAACTGAGGAGCAGAAGGTGCGCTTTGCAGCGCAACTACTGTTGGGTTCTGCCAGCGCATGGTGGGACACGTTCAATGCCATGTAGCCAGTGGATCACCGTGTAACTTGGCAGGAGTTTACTGTGGCCTTCAGAGAGTATTAAATTCCTGCTGGTGTTCTGAACAGGAAGTTGACATAGTTTCTGGACTTAAGGCAAGGGAGCATGTCTGTGATGGACTATGTAAAAAATTCAACCATCTATCACAGTATGCTAGGATTCACGTTGATACT
Source organism: Miscanthus floridulus (assembly GCF_019320115.1). Classification (NCBI taxonomy): domain Eukaryota; kingdom Viridiplantae; phylum Streptophyta; class Magnoliopsida; order Poales; family Poaceae; genus Miscanthus; species Miscanthus floridulus. The sequence continues at coordinate 99,676,540 of NC_089598.1, forward strand.
GGTGAGAAGAAGAGGGACCGTTTCTATCGTGGCCTCTCTTGCAGTCTGTAGAAGGAACTATACATGGGAAACTATCAGACCTTTGGTGCTATGATGAATGCTTCTATTGCCATGGAGGGACTGCAGCGTGACTCTCAGGCTAAGTAAAAGCACAAGCAGGTGGCTACTGGGTCTTCTAGTCACCCCTAGACTCAAAAGGTACATGTTGTTAGGTGGGTGCCCTATCAGTCTTCGGGTCGGCATTCATACCGTCAACCTCTGCAGACCTACTAGGCACCTTCCACCTAGTTCTGTGCACCTACTCTATAGGTGCAACAATAGCAGCAGCCCCAGGGATAGCTGGTCCCACCTCATCAGGGATAGGGAAACAAGCCTGGTGCTTGTTTCAAGTGTGGCAAGGAGGGTCACTATGCTCGGGAGTGTCCGCAGAATCAGCCTGCACAGTCTGCTAGCCCTCAGCTAACTCCCGTCTGATCAAGCAGATTACTATCAAGAAGAAGGTGCCAGTAAGCCGTTCTAGGCAAGTTAATTTCACGAAGGCTGAGGAAATCTTACAGAATGAACCGGTGATGGCTGGTAAGTTTACCATTGATTCCCATCTAGCTTATGTGTTGTTCGATTCTGGTGCATCACATTCATTCATGAGCATGGGGTTTGCACTTAGGCACAATATATCTCTTATGGCTATACCTATTGCCTATAGAATCAATACTCTAGGTGCGCAGTTGTGCATTAATACTCGAATAGACACAGTTGGATTAGTGCTAGCCACTCACACTTACTGTCTCCAGTTCATGGTGCTGCCTGGGCAAGGCATTGATGCAATTCTAGGAATGAACTGGTTGCGTGTATATGGGGTAGTCTTGGATCTAAAGCAGAGAGTTATTGAGTTATAGCTTCCTTCCTCTGAGGATATGATGTCTCTTCTTATGCCCTCAGATCTAGCCTTACCTGTTGCTGCTCATGTTGAAGCTTCTCCTGATCTTGCCTCTATTCCTGTGGTATGTGAGTTCCCGGATATTTTTCCTAAAGATCTACCTGGGTTGCCACCGGACAGAGATGTGGAGTTCTCCATTGACTTAGAACATGGCACTGCTCCTATCTCGCATCGCTCGTACCACATGGCCCTAAAGGAATTGGCTGGAATGAAGAAGCAATTAGAAGAATTGTTAGAAAAGGGATTTATTCATCCTAGTTCTTCACCATGGGGTTGTCTAGCTATTTTTGTGACGAAGAAGGACGGTACCTTGTGGATGTGTGTGGATTACCGCCCTCTCAATGCGGTAACCACTAAGAACAGGTATCCTTTACCTCGTATTGATACTTTATTCGATCAACTAGCTGGTGTCAAGGTGTTCTCCAAGATTGATCTCCGTTCAGGCTATCATCAAATCAAGATCCGACCACAAGATATACCAAAGATAGCTTTCTCTACTAGGTATGGGCTATATGAATACCTAGTCATGTCTTTTGGTCTTACCAATGCTCCTGCATTCTTTATGTATCTCATGAATTCAGTCTTTATGCCAGAGTTGGACAAGCTTGTAGTGGTATTCATTGATGATATCTTGATATACTCCAAGAACAAGGAAGAGCATGCCCAACATCTTTGGAGAGTGTTGAGTCGCTTAAGAGAACACAAGCTATATGCCAAATTCAGCAAGTGCGAGTTTTTGTTAGATCGAGTGTAGTTTTTGGGACATGTTCTGACACCTGAATGTATCTCTATAGACCCAAGTGAGGTGGTGGATGTGTTGAATTGGAAATCTCCTAAGTCAGTGCATCAGATTCGTTAGTTCCTTGGTCTTGCTGGATACTATCGGTGCTTCATTCCTAACTTCTCCAAAATAGCCCAGTCGATGACCAAGTTGCTCTAGAAAGATGTCAAGTTTGTATGGAGTCCGGCCTGTGAAGAAGCTTTCCAAGCTCTGAAGAAATTTCTTACCACTGCTCTTGTTCTTGCCCAACCAGATATTGATCGACCTTTTGATGTATATTGTGACGGGGTTGGGATGTGTGCTTATGTAGGATGGGCGTGTGATAGCTTATGCTTCACGTCAGCTAAAGAAGCACGAGGTGAATTATCCCACCCATGATTTAGAGCTAGCTACTGTGGTGCACTCTCTAAAAAATTTGGAGGCATTATTTGTTGGAAAATAAAGTACACATTTTAAAGATTACAAGAGCCTCAAATATATTTTCACTCAATCCGAGTAAAATATGAGGCAAAGGAGATGGTTGGAATTAATCAAGGATTATAACTTGGAGGTTCATTATCACCCTAGAAAAGCTAATGTGGTAGCTAATGCTTTAAGCCAGAAGTCGTATCAGGATGAAGAAACCACTTTGTCTCTCAACCATGCTAAGGTGCTAACTCACATTGCCTTAGTCTCGGATTTACTTGAGCAAATTATTGTAGAGCAAAGGCAAGACACTTCAGAAATTCCTCACATCAAGAAATTAATTGCCAAATGGTGTGGTCCTCAGTTTAGCATCGATGAGCAAGGTGTAGTGAGGTTCAAGAATAGATTGGTGGTTCCATCAAATGAGGAGATTAGGAGAAAGATTTTGGATGAAGCTCATCATTCCAAGTTGTCCATCCACCCGGGAAGTAACAAGATGTATCATGATTTGCGCCACTTGTATTGGTGGTCTAATATGAAGCAGGATATCACCAAGTATGTCGCGGAGTGCGATACTTGTGGCAGAGTTAAGGCAGACCATATGCGTACCCTGGGATATTTGCAGCCTTTGTCTATCCCTGTTTGGAAATCGGGAGATATTTCCATGGATTTCATTGTGGGTTTACCCCGCACGTCCAAAGGCTATAACTCTATTTGGGTCATTGTGGATCGCCTTACCAAGTCCGCTCATTTTCTCTCGATGGATACCAGATATTTAGCCTGAAAGTATGCTAAGTTGTATTTTGACCGTATTATGACCCTGCATGGAGTTCCTCTTACTATCGTCTCTGATAGAGGGTCAGTCTTTGTCTCTCGTTTTTGGGAGCAACTCCAGGAATGTCTTGGTACTAGTCTCCTCAGAAGTTCAACTTATCAACTGATGGCCAAATAGAAAGGGTAAACCAGGTACTTGAGGATATGTTGAGAGCTTGTGCTAATTCTTTTCCTGAGAAGTGGGATGAATGCTTGAACTTAGCTGAGTTTTCTTACAACAATAGCTATCAAGAAAGCATTCGTATGGCACCCTTTGAAGCTCTGTATGGAAAGAAATGTAGGACACCACTTAACTGGGTTGAAGTGGGAGACCGTGGATATTTTGGGCCTGATTTCATCAAAGAAGCTCGAGAGCAAGTCATTATTATTCAGAGTCATTTGAAGGCAGTTCAGAGCCAACAGAAAACTTATGCTGATAAACGAAGAAGGCCTTTGTAGTTTGTAGTCGGGGATCATGTGTACCTCAAGGTGTCTCCTATGAGAGGGGTGCATCAGTTTGGTGTCCATGGCAAGCTAGCCCCTCGATATGTGGGCCCTTACAAGGTTTTGGAGCAGTGTGGCCCGGTGGCTTATCGTCTCCAACTTCCAGATATTTTATCGGCGGTACACAATGTGTTTCACGTATCTCAGTTGAAGAAATGTTTGTGGGTCCCTGATGAAGCTGTGGAAATTGAAGGACTTCCCCTCTAGCTGACTTGACTTATATTGAGCATCCTGTCAAGATCTTAGATGAGAAGGAAAGAGTGACTAGAAACAGTGTGGTGAAGTTCTATAAAGTTCTGTGGCAAAATCACTCAGAGGAGGAAGCAATGTGGGAGCAAGAAAGTTATATTTTGAAGCATTATCCTCACCTTCTTTCTAGTTCACTGAGGGAGTTGTTTGCATTGAAATGTATTTCTTATCTCTTTTCCCACACTAGACATATGAAATCTAGGGACGAGATTTTGTTTTTGGGGGGTAGATTTGTAACACCCTCGGTGTTACACTATAAATCATCTCCTAAAACATGTCATGAGCATCATGTTTATATGTTAATGCATGTAATATAGAGTGTAGATCAAATTCCATAACTCGAAACGATTAACGGAGGTGCGAAACGAAAGTTAATTCCATAGTTATGTTATATAATTTAGGGTTCAAAACCAATTTTTATTAAGCAAAAATGCTATGGAATATATATGTGATACTCAAATAAAGTTTGAAGTATAAACTTTGTAGATGACGATGAAATACCTACGGTCGAGAAATGGTATCACTAGCTAACGTATCTAATAGATTGGAAATCGAATTTGACGCAAGTCCAACTCAAGACTTAGCCAATTTCTTAAGTTTGAAAACTGATTGACAAAGCTAAGTTTGGTAATTTTTGTAGGGAAATTGGGTTAAGGAGTGGTGTGGTATTATGGCTTGTTTTAGTAGCCTAATATGCCCTCTTAAGTATAGCACAGGTGGTTTGGCGATTGGATCTAAGGTTTAGATTTTTAGAACGCTTTAAAAACCATGCACGACATGCCCTCAGCCAGTTTTCCTCATGTGGGCATGGTCACCGTGCCTCGGGGGCACGGCATCACAGCGTCAGCTCACCCGATGATGAACGCATGAACGCACACACACACGCGCACCACCGTGCTCGGTGGGACGCTGTGGGCCGGTTGGCCTGGCCGCTCTGCCCGTCGTGTCGCTGCCGTCGTGGGCCCGATGCCTTGGCCGATCCGCTGTTGTCTGGCCGCTCTGCCTCACCATGTCGTTGTTGCTGCCATCGCGTCGTGTCTGCACGCCTGCACTGTGCTGCCTCTTCCTGGCGGGGTGGATGCCTTTTGCACGAGGCCATCGCTACGCCATTAATGGCGCCGCAGCATGTGGGCCATGGCCTATCGCCGACGCACTCGCTCATCCACTGCACTAGGGATGAGGGTCCCTTGGCCATGACAACCACACCCTGCCAAGATGCGCACCAGTCAAATCCTGGCCGAGCCCGCTGTCGTCCAGTCCTCCCGCGTGCCCCTGCTTTTCTCTCTGCCACCACCATCACCTTACACCACGAGTGCGCCAGACATAAGTCACCGCTATTCAATTTGCTTCGTCCATACCTGTGCACTCTTGTCCCCTCACCTCATGTGCCACCCGCAGCCTTGATGGCGGCCGGTCGGGTGCCAATTTGGCATTTCTGCCCAGGCGAGCCGTTAAGGCCACGCTTCGCCATGGGCGCAGACAACTCTCTCGCCCATAGCCCACTGCCCAATTCGTTGTACCACTACCTTCGCCTAGATCCTTCCTTCACCCCACGCACCTCAGCCCAGTTGCTACAGGCTTGCCTTGGTCGTTGATACAACCGTGTCATCGCAGTGCTTCGCCGCATTCCACCACCGCACGTGGCCAGCCCAGTTCGGGGAATTCCCGGCCAAACCATCACCACAGACACAACCAGGGTACGATAGGGATGCTTTAGCGTTAGCTCGCTCTCCCCGCGGTGGCTATGGCTGGCCGGCGTGGTCGCATGACCATCGTGCATGGCCGCACACCGTGGTCACCACTTCCACGAGCTTCACTGCTCCTGTAACCTTGGCTTGTGTAGGCTCTAGGGTTGGGGATGCTGATCAGCCCGCTATCTGGGTCGGGGCGGGTCTCGGTTGGCCGACGTGGCTGCCCAGTGCCATCGCCGCCGCGCCAGTGCGCACGGGGGGTGGCCCGAGGACCTAGCTATTGCAAAGAAGAGATGTTCTGAGGGTTCCTTTGCATAAGTGCTATCTCGGGAAATAGTGCTGTGGACTGCGGGTTGATTCGGTCTTAGTGTGGGGTCATTTTCGCAAAAGTGCTAGTGCGCGCGGGCCTCCCTGTCGCGGGCCATTTCCACGCGAATGGGCCGCGTCCCGCGTGGGCCGCGCCAGTGGGTCGCGTGGGCGCGCGCGTTGTGCGTGTGTGGGCCACGCCGCTCGCTAGTGGGCCGCGCGGGTTGAATTCGCTTTTCATTTTTATAGAAGATAGAAATAGCATTATATTTTACATTCTAAGTTGAACTTTGGAAATTAATATCAATTCACATAAGTATCCAAAAATCGTGGAATAAATTCTGATGAGTTCCTAAAAATGTTGTCTACTTGATAGTATGGTTAGTTTATATATATCTGTGTTGATGCTAAGGTCTATTAAATCATTTAGAAGTGTTAATGTTATTTAGATTAATAATTGTAGGAATTTTTGTGGCAAATTGGTAATAGCTTTAGCTATGAAATTTTTATAGTAGGTTTGTTAGATTATTATGTGCTCACAGTAATTTTTATAGTAGGTTTTCTTTTGCATCAAGGATTGGCATTCCGTGGACATGATGAAAGTGAAGAGTCTAGCAACAGAGGCAACTTCATTGAACTTTTGAAGTTTCTTGCAGGAAATAGTGATGAAGTGAACAAGTATGTCTTGAACAATGCTCCAGGTAATTGCACTTTGACTAACCCAAAGATACAAAAGCAAATTATTCATTGTTGTGCCATAGAAACTAGAAAGGAAATAATTGAAGAACTTGGTGATGAGCCCTATGCAATTTTAGCCGATGAGTCTAGTGATATATCACATAAAGAACAACTAGCTCTTTGCTTGCGTTATGTTGATAAACTTGGAAGGCCTTGTGAGCACTTCATTGGAGTTTTTCAAGTAGATGATACTACCTCTTTGTCACTTAAGGAAGCAATCGAAGGTTTACTTGTTAGTCATGGATTGAGTATGACTCATATTAGAGGTCAAGGTTATGATGGGACTAGCAATATGAAAGGAGATATTAAATGGTTGAAAACATTAATCATGCAAGAATCACCTTCTGCATATTATATTCATTGCTTTGCACATCAACTTCAACTAGTTCTTATTGATGTTGCCAAGGAAAATACTAATTATAAGACTTTTTTTTATCAAGTATCTATCTTGTTGAACATTGTTAGGGTTTCTTGCAAGCTTCATGGTATGCTTCGAAATCCTAGGCTTGAGAATGTCAACAAAGCACTAGAGTGTGGTGAGCTTGAATCAGGGAGTGGATTAAATCAAGAGATGGGTTTGCCTAGGCCTGGTGAGACTCAGTGGGGCTCTCATTACAAAACTATATGTAGCATCATCACTATGTATTCCTCAATCCATGATGTACTCATTGATCTTGGTGGTGATATTGCATATAAGGATGATTGGACAAAGATACATTTTGTGCTTGGAGCCTTTGAAAACTTTGAGTTCATTTTCTTTGTGCACTTAATGTATGTTATTCATGGATACACAAATGAGTTATCTGAGTGTTTGCAGAGAAGGGATCAAGATATTCTTAATGCAATCTCACTTGTTAATGTTGCAAAGAGCAGAATGCAGCAATTGAGGTATGATGGTTGAGATAATTTTCTTGAGAGGGTCACTTCTTTTTGCATTACACATGATGTTGAAGTTCCTGCATTGGATGGTGCTTATGTGCCCTATGGAAAATCAGCAAGGTATGCCCGTGCCCGGAACCAGACAAATGATGACCATTTCAGAAGATAAGTATACATTGGTGTCATTGATCAAATTAGTCAAGAGCTTGATAATCAGTTTGATGACATCAATATAGAGCTACTCTCTTGTATGTCAGCCTTTAGTCCTTCCCACTCCTTTGCTTCTTTTGATGATGGAAGGTACGTAGATTGGCTGAATTTTATCCTAAGGACTTCTCCAACAATGATTTGCTAAAACTTGCAAGTTGATAATTATATTGATGACATTAAACGAGATGATAGATTCCAAGGCCAAGACAACATTGTTGATCTCTCAGTTAAGCTTGTTGCAACATAGAGGCACAAAGTGTATGATATGGTTTACTTGCTTCTCAAATTGATATTGCTTTTATCGGTGGCAACTGCGAGTGTTGATAGTGTTTTGGATGATTGTCTAGTCACACATTGAGAGGGATATTTTCTTCGAAGTTGATGAAGATGATATAATCGAGACATTCATGTCATTAAGAAAGCGGCGGATAAACAAGTAATATTGTAAGTCTCTTCTATGGCTATATTTCAAACTATTTGTATTTCATTTGAATAATTTATATCGAGATTTGTCATTGTTTCTAGCTTGACCTTTGAATTTAAGGCTTATCATGTTATTTAATGTATGTGGTTTTACCGAATTGCATAAGAATTTTTTTTTGAGGCATACCCTGTGGTAAAATTCTAGGTCCGCCGCTGAACAATACTAATTATGTAGTATAAATATTAATATTCTTTTATATATAATTGATCAAAATTTTAAAAAAATGATATCTCGAGAAGCGAGAATGACTTCTATTTTAGAACCGATGGAATAGCCAATGCAAGCCCAACAGTGAGAGTGAGACGAGACAAAAAAAAAGTGTGGTGACGAGCGAGAGAAAAGTGAGAAAGGTGGAAAGCGGGCTACGAAATAAACAATAATAACTTTGAGACTGATCGTGTACGTACGGAGACAAAAGGTGGGAAAGCTGAAGGCTCAAATGCGATGATTAGTGGATGATGAACTGGGACAATTCGAGTGTGATAATTCGGTATGAGTATTATTTATAAATATATTATAGACTGCTCTGCTCTGCCCTTTTGCTCCGATGGTCTGTCTGGACCTGCTGGACGCAGGCCGGTCTCCGCTTGGAGCAGCTCGCTTCCACAAAACGCTCTCCCCGCGAGCAAACTTCAAGAGTACTACTAGACTGGTGGGAAGACGTAGAAAAGATAGTTCACAAAAACCATTGAAATACAAAACTTCTGCCATTGTGTTTAAATAAATATTCGGTATAAGCAGTTCGTTTGCACGCTGGAATTGTCCCTCCAAACTATCAGAAATTCAGGACAGGCAGTTTCAGAGTAAGGCATGCGGAATACGCTGTTACAGTTAGACAAACAAAAGTAATTTGTCACAAGTTACAGGAGCGTTTCCACCTTACTACGTAACACGACCTACAAATAGTAACCTGGCAATAGTTTATAAGCAAAAGGTACATTACGATACAAGCACAAGCCTCGTGATGTAGAAAGCAGAGGGAAAGACAGCACAGCTGCACAGCACAGAAAAAAGAAGTGAAGAACATCCTATGCGAAAAGAGATATCTTATTTTATAATCCGTCTTTTCAGCTTATTTTTTAATTGAAACCGTGTTTTTTCTCTTACAACAAATCAACCGAAATAGTATTTCGATTTGTTTTTTCAGCGAAGCGAACGGGGCCAATGTGCGCGCTCGTCAGGCCACCCCCAACGCTACAGCGTGTATACTGTCAGCCTGTTCGCTTGTTGGTTTTAGCCGAGGCTTATCAGCCATGATACAGTGTTTTTCTCTCATAATAAATCAACATCAGTCAGACTTATCAGCCTAGTCTCATCCTCCGTGTCAGCATCTGGTATCCAAATCATCACTAGCGTAGGCTTCGCAGATAGTCAGAGGATCTTACAGGGGCCACGATAGCTTCGTCTGACAAAAAGGCAGAGCATACGGTTTGGACCGCGTTGTGAGAGAAAGAATCGTGCAAGCACACAAGAACTCTGCCAAGGTACCGTTTAGATGGCAAAAATTTTGACGAAATGATACTATAGCATTTTCGTTGTTATTTGGCAATTAGTGTCCAATCATAGTCTAATTAGGCTTAAAAGATTCGTCTCGTAAATTTCGTCTAAACTGTGTAATTAGTTTTATTTTTTATTTATATTTAATGCTTCATACATGTGTCCAAAGATTCGATGTGATGGGGATGCATTTAGAAAGGAGAATTGACAAAGGAGACAATTGCTCAAGGGATGCAAAAAGGTGAAGATTGAAGTCAAATCTTCTTAAGGAGACGAGGACTCACTTGCCTCAGGCGAACCCCCTTCTCATAAGCAACATATAATATATGGCTAACATCACTGTATGTAGTATTTGAATAAATAGATGAATGCTTTCAATTTTAGGTCTTATTTGGTCGAGCTCCTTCAACCTTCGGCTCCGCGCTACATTATCGGAGGAGCTGGAGAAGCCACAAATAGTAGCTTCTCCCAGCTCCACAATCATTTTGCTAGGTGGGAGAAAAACGATTCATGTGAACAGTTATGCAAGATGTAGAAGGAGCCGAAGCTACAAGAAGTCGTGCCAAACGCACCCTTAGGCTTTGTTTGGAAGCGCATGGATCGGTGTGGAATAGGGCCCAAACCTCGCCATTCGTGAAACGAGGTCGACGCGGGGTGAGCAACCCCTCCCGCACATACTGAAGATGCATTTGGTAGTGGTGGGACTTGGAATTGACCCACCCCATTCCCCATCGATCCATGCGGGTATTCAGCATTGACACCCCACACTGGGAGAGAGAAGAGCCTGTACTCACACTTGTCGCACATGGGTACTTAGTATCGCTTCTTGTGGCTTTTCCTTCCTTTCCAGCGTGGAAGGCAAAGAAAGAAGAGGGTGGAGGGGATGCATGTTTTCCGAGGCATCCCTAATTCACCACAACCCTTACAAGTCACCTGTCTTGTGGCTTTTCCACTTCTCTCCAGGCATCCCTTCACCCTCTTCTTCCTTTGCCTTCCTGGTTCTCTGTTCTTACCAATTAGTGGAAGAAGCTTGAACCCCTTGATCCACTTCTAGCCACTGGCTCTTATCAGTGATGACAAGATTCATTCCTGCATAGGCTGCTTGGAACCTCTAAACTGAGTAAGCAACATCCACATATTTCTTCATATCTGGCTGCCTTTCAGTTGTTATAACAGATAGTGCATGGGGACAAGGCTTGCCACTCACTTGCCATTCCCTGCATGTACACATGTGCTGGTCCAGGTACACAACATGCCTCTTTACAACTTCATCATTGTATATGACTGTGACTTCTGCTTGGTTTGGTCCTCCCTTAGTGGCCTTTATATTTGTAATACTCTTTATAATTTTGGTCAAACTTGACATGCTTTGACTCTCCAAGAAGTTAGAATGACTTATATAATTTAGAACCGAGGAAGTACCATTTTTACTAAAAAAATGATGAAACCATCTTGAAAATTAGTTCTAACCTGAGCAGGTAGGTAATTTAACCGATTGAGAATTGAGTAAGATATCTGATTTTAATGTTGGAGAAGAAAAGTCAGAGCATGGCAATTTTTTAGAGCTACCACAGCACCACTTCAGAACAGTAAAAGGGTCTGTTTCCATTGGCATATATATGCCTTGGGTTCACTCTTGTCTCCTACATGGGCCTTACCTGCAGCCCATGTGTATCCATAATAATGGCCGGTCCACGTCACAAGGGGCATGGAAAATATGGTCTTTGATTGATTCTGGTTTACTAACAGGCCTAATCATAGCGTTTCCATCCATTCATCAACAGAATCCTCACTCGGCCCAGAACTGGAGAGTGGAATCAGCAGTCAGAGAGGAAGAGACACATGCAGCGGAGAGCCGGAGACGGGCGAATCTACAGCTAGTTATTGGGGGTCAGATGACCCCCGACGACTTCCTGCAAGTTCCATTACAACACTGAATTTCATAGAAAAGAAATATGATATATAAACATGAGTCTTATACGCTGACCCCGTGACTAAAATCTCTGGCTTCGCTCCTGGCCGGAGACACCACCACCACCACCGAGGAATGCACATGCTGACCTGACCTTGGCGCCAACAGTAGCTAACGCAGCGTCAGCAGAGTGTACATATAAACCAGAAACAGAAACAAACGTCTCACTGTTTGTACATAGAGAGCTGCTTTATTAGTCGCAGAAACGTGAACCAAATCATGCACATACGACGTAGTACGATAGGAAGTAGGAACCAAAAGCATATATATGCCATGCATGCGAGTGGATATGTGGAAATATATGGCAGCAGCTTAGTTTCTACGGCCGCCGAAGACGAAGTAGCCACGCAGCGCCATCGCGATAGCCTCGCCGAGAGTAGCCGCTGCAGGGAAGCGGTCGGAGACGAGAGCCAGCAGGACGAGCCATATGCCGAGGAGGGAGAGCAGGAATGCGAGGAGCGCGTACGCCGGTACGACTACCACCGCCAGAGGAGTTGGCGGCGCCGTAGCAGATGACGATGGACCCGGCTGTGGATACGAGGAAGACGGCGGCGTTGGCGATCAGGCGGCGTCGGTTGGCGAGGTCGATGGCGTGTCATCCTCGCAGCATGGCGGCGACCATGCGAAGGTCGACACCCGTCGGGTTTTCCATTCCGGCCCCTCAGGATCGGAGAGCCGGAGAGCGTACGTGCAGCGCCACTGCTACAAAACACTGCTGTAAACTCGAATTGTCCTGTAGGTGATGAATTTTTCTGTGTTTTTTATCGGCACGCACATATTTTTCTGTCGGTTTCAAAATATCCCGACAGAAAAATACAAAAACCCACAGAATAATTGTATAATTTTTCTGTGCGTGACAATACACACACGGAAAAAATCAGCACTCACAGAAAAATGCAACTTATTCAGTTGATTCTTTAAAAACGCACAGAAAAATATATGCACGCACAGAAAAAATGTTATTATTCTGTCGGTTATTTTAAAACGCACAGAAAAAACATACACACGCACGGAAAAATTCAAACGACCAGGACCCCTCCCTTCTTCTTACCCCAGCGCCCCCTCCCCCTCCCTTCTTCTTTCACCGCACCCGTCTTCCTCCGCACCCGAACCCCAACGCCCCCTCCCCCTCCCTTCTTCTTCCTCCGCACACGGACCCTAGCGCCCCCTCCCTTCTTCTTCCCCGGCACCCGGCCCCCGACGCCCCTTCCCTCCCTGGCGCCGCCCCTCCCCTTCTTCCCTGGCGCCGCCCCTCCCTGGCCTTCTTCTTCCCTGGCGCTGCCCCTCCCCGGCCTTCTTCTCCGCCGCCGCCCCTCCCTCTCCCGGATCTGGCCGGTGGAGGCCGGTGACGGCCGGATCTGGGCTCTAGTGGTGGCGGGCGGCGGGCGGCGTGGCGGCGGGCTTCGTGGTGCTGGCATGGTGGTGGTGGTCCTCGGCGCCGCCCCTCCCCATCCTTCTTCTTCCCCGGCGCCGCCCCTCCCCGGCCTTCTTCCCCGGCGCCGCCCCTCCCTCTCCCGGATCCGGCCCTCGCTCTCTCGGATCTGGCCGGTGGAGGCCGGTGGCGGCCGGATCTAGGCTCTGGTGGTGGCGGGCGGCGTGGCGGCGGGCTTCGTGGTGCTGGCGTGGTGGTGGTGGTCCCCGACGCCGCCCCTCCCCGGCCTTCTTCTTCCCCGGCGCCGCCCCTCCCCGGCCTTCTTCCCCGACGCATATGTTGTTGTACTGTATGGCCATTGCATATGGTTCAGACATATAGTTCAGTCGCAGCAGAGCAACATTAATACTTTAGTTCATAATGATGTGGCGTGTCTGTTTTAACTATTGTTCTGATCACAAGTTGTTCATCTGCATGTGAGATTTTTTTTTAATTCCATACTTTGCACAACATTGCAGATCTGATTACACTCATTTCCAATCCGATTGATCACATTCTGGATATAGGCTTGTTGTGTGCTCCAATGGTAAGATATCGACTCCATGTAGTTTGAAGTTTTTTAGTGTCAAATTCGTATTGAAGGCTAAGATCACTATCAAAATTGGCAATTATCCCATCATATTGTCAATCTCATTTTAGAATTAGATGTGGTATGTAATGTGCAGTCAACCTGAATTCTTTATTTCTCCAATAGCACATGATTGTCGTCCTACATGCATTTTTTTCTACTGCCTATAGTTAGCCACTTTATAGCTGCTCTGAAATTGTTGGTTGAATTTTTAGAGCTGCACATGAATGATTGTTCCATTATATATCCTGATATGGGCTGCAGTAGCAAGTTCCATGCATAAAAGTTGTCAAGTGTTAACTAAAACAGCATTGAAAAAAATATTTGGTTTGATAAGATTTGGGAGGCTAGCATGTTGTTTAACTATTTATTTGCATGAATCTTAATTCATTGTTTACACATGTCTTTAGGACCATTTTAGTGTTTTGCACAACACTATAGATATGCTTTAGAGTTTCAGGAGTATGCTTATTTCAAGTTCCATACTAATCTGGCTTCGAAAACTGTTTTTAGTGTACATTTCTTGTTAAGTATGCATAGCTGTTAAGCTTCACTGATTGATGCAGTCCTTTAATCATTGAACAGATAAGCAAGTGGGGCAAGTGATGTCTTCAATAGTGTTGAGATGAGAGACAGGTCATGGAATACAGTCCTGACTTATCAAAATGTTTGTTGGAAATCAATGCTCCAAAAATAACCGTCATGTTGGTTCTTATTTTTTTTAGGTCATTGCAGTCCTGACTATAGTGGCTTGGTAAGATTATTCTGTGCACTTCATTTTTGCTCTAGTTGACCTATATATCGTCTGATTGTAGGTGCACTATTAAATTTTTTGCATAATTTTGTAAGTATGGATCAGATTGTTTTGGGTAATTTATTTATCCTTCAATAAAGTGCTAGAACATTCAATTTTATTTGCATAATCTTGCTGGTTATTTGTTCTTAAGTTATTGCACAACAATTAGCACATGTCATCTTTCAGCAACCGAATTGTTCGGATTAGTAGGAGGTGCTAGAGCACCACAATAATCAGTATTCAATTGTTAGGATTAATATGAGCATGCTTGGGATTGATGGCTTTTTTGCTGTTGTTTTTTTCCTTCCCTGAGTATGCATGCCTGCTTGGCTGCTTCTACTGTAATATTTTCAGCATTCAAATATCTTTTGACAGTCTCGTGCCACGCTGCTCTCCCCTTCCCTAACTATGCCTTGTGACTTTTTTTTGTTTTGTACTACTATTGAGTGCCTGTGATGAATCAAGTTTCCATTAGAGAACTTCTGCACTTTAGCACCTTATGAGCTAGTACTTGGGATATTTTATTATGTTTGCTGCTTAACTAGGATGGCTTGTACCAGTACAAGCAACCAGTTCTGTGGCCAGTTCAATTCCCATTAGAGAGAGAGAATTAAATTAAGCTCCAAGTGAAATTATTGTCTAGTAACAGTTATTTCCCAACTGGATCCTGCATTAGACTTGGCATTTGGTCTTCCAATTCCATCTCCAGCATTCCAAGCATTGCCTGATGGTGGCATCACATTGTTATAGGAGGAATCATGATCAGCATTTGTCTTCTTCCGTTTGTAAGTGCTTGGCTGCTCCTCCCATTGGTAGTTACCATCTGCCTTCTTTTTGCCACTGGCATTTCCCCACGTGTCCTGATCTACATTCAAACTTTGCCCATTCCAGTTGCTGGGATGCTCCCAATTGCCATGGCCATCATCAGACTTCTTCTCCCAGGCACCATCACCTCCATCTCCTTTTCTTTTATCCCATGTATTTTCTGATTTGCCCCATGGGTCATGAAAGGTCCTTGTTGGTTTTGGTAATTGAGTGACAACCTAGGTGGACTAATTGTGTTTATGTGAGATACACATGTGATTAGTCCACAGGTACATGTGTGTGAGCAACATATGCCATGAAGGTGAAAATGGCTTGGAGATGTTGCAAAGCTCACACATGTGATGATGAAGGAGCTTATTGCACATGAGACATGACATTGAGTCATGTGATCAAGGTGGAGAAGATCAAGACATGACTTGGCTTGATGGACCGGTTGCAAGCGTGAAGGGCAAGTCAAAGGCTTTGGAGTGATGGACCGCGTGGCGGTGAAGCTTGAGCAAGACTTGGCGCCGATGGACGATGGTAATGGTGAAGAGCAAGTAGAGTCAAGATCGATGAACCAATATGATCATGTGATGATATGAAGTGGATCATATCATTGTTGATCGTGTTGGTGCATGTGTTGCATCGACATTGGAGGAGATGGAATGGAATGCGCAAGGCAAAGGTATAACCTAGGGCATTTCATTTCACCGGTCATAGGTGTGTAGAGAAGTTTATGACCGGGTTTAGGATAGATGGCCGTACTATCAAGAGGAGCAAACTTGTTTGCATATCGGTCATCTAGTGCCACTCGAGTGATCTAACTTTGTATTGTTGCTAGGATCGAGTGGCGTGGCAAGTTGAGTGGCTAACATCCTTTGGGAAATGATTGTGAAAATGCTAACACACATTCACATGGTGGTGTACACTTGGTGGTGTTGGCACATTTACAAAGGTGGTGGTGTTTGCAGGGGTGAGATGGGATTCGGCGCTTTCGGGAAAATGGAATATCTATTTTCTATTGCGCCGGATGCAAACTCTTGGTGGTTGGCACATTGGAGCAAGGGTGAAGAAGTTAGAGGAGAAAGGGATTCGGTCTCACTGTTTAACAGTGACCGGACGCTGAGTCCGAAACGACCGGACGCTGAAGTAGTGCGTCCGGTCAGGCTGTCGGTCGGCACAGTGCTTAGGGTTAAGCACCGGACGCTGGTGCTGCGTCCGATCGCGTTCGACCGGACGCGTCTGGTCATGCTCGGGAGCTTACTGGAAACGACCGGACGCTGAGGGTCCAGCGTCCGGTCAGTTGAAGCTACTACGTCCGGTCAGGTCAAGTGACCGTTGGAATCTGGACACGTGGTCGTCTGCGGGCGACCGGACGCTGAGGTCCAGCGTCCGGTCAACACGACCGGAGCGTCTGGTCGGCCCGACCGTTGCCCAGTGAAGGGGTAACAGCTAGTTTAGCCATTGGGGCTATAAATAGAAGTGGCCCTCGGCCATGGCTGGTGCTGAGCACCTCAAGGGACTTAGTGTCCATGCTTGTGAGTGCTTGGGAGCCCTCCATCACACATATACTTGATAGTGATCATTCGATTGTGTGAGTGAGCGATTCTAGTGCGATTGCATCGTGAGGTTGCATCGAGTGGCACTAGGTGATCGAGTTGCAAGCCGGTGGTGCTTGTTACTCTTGGAGGTTGCCACCTCCTAGACGGCTTGGTGGTGGTCTCCGTCGAAGCGCGCAAGAAGCTTGTGCGGCGCTCTGGAGAAGTGCTTGTGAGGGGCATTGTGCTCGCCCCGCGGGAGCCGCGAAGAGCAACTCTAGTAAAGCGAGACGCGAAGGGCGACAAGTGGTCCGGCTGGGTCAAGTGCTAGAGCTTGTGGTAAGCACTCCACGTGGGAGAGTGTGACTTGCGAGTCACCACTAGCAAGGGGACCGGCGGCAACCTTGAAGCTTGTCTCAACGGGGACTAGCGTGTTGGCAAACACGTGAACCTCGGGAGAAAAATCATCGTGTCAACTTTGTTCTTCCCGTTGGTTTGCAACCCCCTTACACAAGCTTGTAATTACTTTCACATACATTGTGCTTGTGTAGTTGCTCTTGTAATTAGTTAGCTTGTGTAGCTCACTAGTTACCTTCTAGCTTGTGTAGCATAGAAGTAGCTCCCTTGAGTGGTTAATTTGGTTTTAGTAACCTTGTTAGTCACATTGCTTAGTTTGTGTAGCTAAGTATTTGCGCTCTCTAATTAGGCATTGGTTGCCTTGTTATTGAGCTTTGCTAGTGAGCTTAGTTGGCTTTGTGCTTTTGCTTACTAGCATGTGTAGGAGCTCCCTTGTTGCTTAAAGTACTAGTGGCATAGGTTTGTGTGACCTTGCTCCTAGAATTGTTTAGGAGAGCTCTAGCTAGCCCGGCACCTTAGTTGCATAATTGTTATCTTTGCAAGGTGCTAGTGAACATATATAGTGGGGTATAGTCTTGGCTAGACCGATAGTTTTAATTCCGCACTTGTTTCGGTTAGCCAACGTGATTAAGTTTTAAAAAGGACTATTCACCCCCCCTCTAGTCGCCATCTCGACCCTTCAGGTCATTTTTATTTGATGCCTCAGGAGTGCTGGACGACTTCTCCCAATTATCATCACCTGCATCTGAATCCATTTTAGCACCCTTATCAACCCAAGTATCCATTTTAGCTGGTTGTCCAGATACAGTTGCCTCGCCTGTTGGCTTCTTAGTGCTCCAGCCTCCCCAATCAGTAGAATTGTCCTGCACCTTAGCATGCACTTCCCATGAATTATCTTGATCTGCTGGCCTTACAGCCGCTCCACCTCCACTACTCCAGCCTCCCCAATCAGTGGAATATTTTGTGAGTTTTCATTTCCATTTAGGTAGATATAGCAATTTAAGATATTTTGTTCTGTTTGCTGCTTAACTAGGATGAGTGAAGCTTCCTTTCTTGGCTTATCATTTTCATCAATTGCCAACCTGGTCTGTAGAAGTCAATCAACCTTGAGATTTAGCTATTAGGATTTGATACAATGAATTATGAAAAGTACCAAATAGATATGGAAGGTATCGATTTACTTACAGATAACTGGCCCATAAATTCTTTTAAATGGTTTTCTTCATCCTTCTTGTATTCTTTTCAGTGAGTTAGGATAGACACGCTGGACCTAATGACAAGTACAACCTCTGAAGCTAGCTTAACAGCTTGTATAGGCTTCTCAGGCCTTTTCTTCCCTAGAGCAATTTCAATCGGCAACCTGGTTTCACCATGATTTCACCATGATTTCATTTGACTGTTCTTACAGGTAGAGATGGAGTGCAAGGTGAAGCAGTTTACAATTGGTTGAATAAAAAAAAATAGTTTGGTTTCTTTTTCGATATCCATATTTATGAATTCATTGTAGTATTCATGTTGAACATGTAGATGACCAGATATCATATATGTATATATGATATATGTGCTGATAGATCAGATTGATTCTATTTCTGACATAAGTGTTGACTCCATTCATGATGAACTACTGATTTGTGTATTATTTGAATAAAACCTTGTTGGTCATGCACAGAAATTACTGTATGGAAAATATATATTTTAATATGTTGTTGCTATTGTTTTTAAATAATTTTTTTGTGTGTTTAACTCTTTTTTCCTGTGAGGCTGGCTATACAGAAATATTTTTTTTAATCTGGGCGAAATAAATTTTTCTGTGAGTTCACCTAGACCGACAGAAAAAAAACATGTTTTTGTTGTGGGTTTATTTCTTTTTTCTGTGTGGATTAACGCATAGAAAAATTAGTTTTAATCTGGGCGAACACAATTTTTCTGTGCGTGTGAGACCCACAGAAAAATTGTTTCTGACAGTGAACCCACAGAAAAATTCGATTTTTCTGTCATTCTATTTCTGTGTGTTATTTTCTGACGGTACACCGTCAGAAAAATATTTTTCCGTGGGTATTCAAATTTTTCCGTGGGTTTTTACACACATAGAAATATTCAAGTTTACAGTAGTGAAACATGGATATTGTAACACATTTTTTGACACGTTCATCAATGTGTTCCAAAGAAAGTTCGTAGTAATACAAAACTATGTGTTACAGATGTTGTTTGTAATACAAAACACTTGTTCTATAAAAATGTGTTACTGACAATGATTATAGTAACACAAAATTAATGTTACAAGTAAAATGTTACAAAATGGTACTATATTGTAACACATAAATGGAACATATTTAATATGTGACAAATATACATCCTATAGTAACACAAAATAATGATACAACTAAAGTGTTATAAAGAACATATACATGTGGACCTTTCTATTCATGGACGACAAGGATATCGCACTAGATGTCGTCATGCCAAATAGGCAATCACGTCATGTTGTTCATATGATATCTGAGCAACAACGGGTAGGCGATTCAAATGGTCATGTAGATGTCGGAACCCACTTTGAAAATGTTGGCACAACTCAAGACGCTATAGACGTTGCGAGATCACAAGAGGACCAAGTAGGATTGGGAAGAAAAACTGAAAAAACAAAAACTACATAATATTGAAACGGAGATCAATAGAATTTATTTGACATTGTTGAGCAAATCTCCATAATTATCGTTGTCTAGCCTTTCCTCAAATTTTAAATCATATATTCTGCAACTACATGCTTTCCATAGTGGGTTATTAAGAAAAACTGTGATATATAATGGTAGGTATGGCAGCCGAAAAACTTTATACCAAATAAATAATTTTTTGACAAAATTATCCTGAGATCAAAAATTTAATTCTAAGTGAGCAGAGACAATGTTCTAAAATGCACAAGAAGGCCACAAAATAAGCCGTTTCAATACGGCCTTACAATATTTGACATAATTTTTAAAAAAAAATCATTTTTGAAAGATTTTGGTGATTTGGAAAACGCTTGTGGCCAAATTTAGAATAGCATGAACCATCGTATACACCATTTACATATAACATATGAATTCACAAAGTGTTCGACAAGAAAAAAATGACTATATATGTATGCTCTATAGCTTTGTGGCCATGCATTCTTCATACTTTAGCGCATACACACAAGGCGGCTAGGGATACGACAAAATATTAGTATCCAGCAACACCAAAAAAGGAATTATAATAATAATAAAGCAACAAAAACTAAGACACTTTCACAATATGTTGTGCGAGACTTATGTCCCATTTGGTAGAGCTTTGGCTACCTCCAGCTCCGACTTTGATTCTCCGTGCACTATAGCAAGCATACATTTTTATCTCTCCTCGAATTAGGAGCATGTGAAACCACTATTTTTGGCTTTGTTGGCTCTGGCTCCTATGCACTGTAGAAAGCAAAGAGCTAGAGCTATTTGGAACCATGCCAAATGGGACCTTATTATAAAAAAAACATGTTAATATTTTTGCAGTTATAGACCAAAAGTGAACTACAGTCACAACATGAGAATTGCCTCCAATGTATCTCGTCTGGTCATCTGCCCAATTAAACCAAGAAAAAGAAACATGGTTAATTAACCATCAGATCACGTACAGATTGTCGGTTCATTTGTGCAATTTCATTATACTATTATATACGCAGGCCATCCCAATAAAGACCCTAGATATAAATTGCTATCATAGTAGAAATTCAATGAACATAAGAATAACTTGTATAATTAAACATAATAGAAAAATAGTGGAACACAAACCATTGAAGAAATAAATTTGCATAATGAGTAGTCATGGTACTACAGGTCATGAATTATGATTAGACATCTGTGGTTCCCTCAATGTCTCTTCTGACCCATTAATGCCCAATATTTGCATTATTGAACATCTATCCAATGAATCTGACATGGAATGGAATGAATCATTTTGCACTAGAACCACAAATTGATGAGATGTGATTTCACATGAGAGAAGTATACCTCAAACAGTAGCCTCACTGAATAAATTGCTTCAAATAATAGACATATTACACAAGAAAAAATAATTTATGTGCACACTGATGTTGATGACCAAGTAATAATTGAGGGGTTGTATATGGTTTTGTTTCACGTGTAATGAAGCATGTTTCATTTCCATACAGCCACATATGCACAACAACTTTGAAATTAGTTAAACACTTCTGCTATATTCCAGGAGCTTGATTAACACTTAAAATATTCCAGGAGCTTGATTTTTTTTGTTCTCAGGCAACATGTAATATTGTCATTAATTGGCTATAGCAAAAGGTTGTAAATTTTCTCTTGTGAGTTATCTTTTTAATTGTACTAATTAATTGTATAAGATTGTTGCCTGAAAAATTCCTAAAAATTCAGGTACCTCAAGTATAGCAACTTCCATTAGCTATTCTATTTTTTCTATAGTATGATGAGTGTATGACCTATCACATTGGTCCCAACAAATTGGAAGGACCAATTAGTGTAGCCATATAGCAGCATGCACATTTGTGGTAGCTACAATGAAAATGCATATTCAACCAAGACAGGGTACAATGTTTAACCTGTGCCAGGGGCGAATGAAAAATGACCACTTTGTTTAAAAGTCTCAGCGTGGTAAGTGTACACAAGAAACTAGCCGTCCTAATTTAGCCAACACACACGAGTAACAAAAAAATTCTAGAACTAAAAGGTCCGGGTTTTGAAGCAGACATAACAACAATGTACTACATCTACCTTTTCCAACATAAAGATATCATGTACGAGATCCATTGTTGTAAAATGACCGTGGATCTTCTTCATCTAGTGCAGCCACTGCATCTGCACCCTAGATCCAGGAAAAAATGCTCAATCATATAAAAAATCATTCCAACATGTATATATTAGATTTCAAGAAGGAAGGAAGGAGTGCCTAAGTGAATTTAAATCAAGGTTTTTACATAGATAAATGAAAATCCAGTGAATTTATTTAAATATTATCAGGTTTAAATTTTTCTGAGTGAAACTTCAGTTCAACCATCTCCACAATCGTATATGAAGGCAATCAGTATTTCAGTCCATCCAAAGTAATTATACATCATTGACAAATGAAATCGTGTTGTTTATTCATGCTCTTGTCACATGTTTCAAACCTAGAGCTTTACATGATAAGGACGTCCTCAACGGAAAAACCTAAATCGTTAACCTAGCTGGAAGTTAAAAAGAATAAAAATTAGATATAATATTGAGCGCATATAGCCCCGTTCGTTTCGCTGAAAAAACAAGTCGAAACACTGTTCCGACTGATTTACTGTGAGAGAAAAACACTGTTCTGACTGAAAAAACAAGCTGAAAAGTACGGATTATAAGAGAAGCGATCAGGACTGCGGTCGGAGAGTCATTTGGGAGTCCGTGCGAGACCAGCAATTTGGGAAGCGCTAGCACGGTAGAGTTTACCTTCTGTGGCCAATCAGATTGCAGGTAAGCTGGCGATTTGTAAACCATTTGGGACGCCCTAATCATATGATATCTTGCCTTGTTTGTTGAACTTATTCTAATTATTCTAGAACAGATTGAGCCCAAACTCATCAGGATAATAAAATTACTGTCCATCAAGCATCAGCCCGTGGAACATTAGAACATCAACACGATAGATTAGATGGAAAAAAATACAGAACAAAACAAACAGATATCCACGATCAAGCATTGGCTTAACAGGAAAACAGTCATGTCACTCACCACCGTAGGCAAAGGAAGACAAGCCACTGATGCGGCCACGTACTGCCACCGCTGCTGCCCAGAGCCACCTCCCCCAACGTCCAACGAGCCAACGTCGTCGTTACTGCGGTGATGGGAGGTCTGGTCAGTGGCTCGACGTGCAGTTTTTGGGGCCGGCAGAGAGGTGTCTGTGCTCGCCGGACTGCTGGACTGGGCATGGATGGAATGTAGGATTCACATGTGCGGCGGAAAACCGAGATCAAGGCAGTAGGTTTTGGGTGGATCGCGCGTGAGATTTGGAAAGGGTTGGACAACCGTGCGGATGGCGGCATCGGTGTAATTTGGCAAGCGCGCGTAGGCTGCCGGATTTTAGCACGGAACGTGCGGCGGTTGGTTTTCTTTTCACGATTTACTGTATTTATTTATCAGAGAATTCAGATTTTGTTTTGAGAAAAATCAGACAATTCAGTTGGAACGGAGATATATGATCGGCAATGCAAGGCGGGCCCATTGGATCCATCGGCCTCTCTGACTTATATAGAAGCAACAAAATAATTCATTCATGGTATAAAGTTAGAAACCGACGTATACCGAAATAATTCTCTACTACGTACGTGTACTCCAGTACAATCTGAGAGAATTGATACCTGTATTCCTTCTCCATGGCATATGAAGTAGCCATGATGTTGGTGGTTGGTGCGCCACTTACAAGACTACAAGATGCAGATCTCAGAGGGGGTGATTTTTGTGGAAGAGAACGGAGGGGCAAGAAGCGGGCACCGGAGATGGAATTTTTCTTGAACTAGTCCCGCGGCAAGTTACAACGCGCGGGCTACGATTTTGGCCGAAATTTTTGCCGCTGCGGGCTGAGGTGATTGGTTTGTTAGCCGATCATGGGTCAAATTTGAATGAAATTAATAAAAGATCGTGATGTATATAATTTATTTTATGGATTCGCACTATTATAATAATACTAGGTAGCGTGTCCATGCGTTACTACGTGACAACTAAACTTTTGTACTAAAAACACATGGATCGCATGATAAGATAACAATACTGTAAAATTAAATACGGCCGTTAAAGTGATATTTAATTTAAAAAGCAAAGTTCGTTAAATTAATACGGTTATGGAGAGCGTGGCGTCGCTGGCTCACCAACTCTACTGTATAGACCTTTCCGTGCGTTGCAACGAAAAATATCACGTGATGTATGTTGCTTGGTATTATTCAAGGACTCCGTCGAGCCAAAATTAAAATATTTAGAGTTTATATCTCTGTGTTGCTAGACGTTTCCATTTTGCGTTGTTTTATCGAGAAAACTTCGGGTCTGTTTGATGTCTTAAGAAAAATAAAAATATGGTGGAAAAATAAGAATGTGATCTAAACAGTTAGACTCTAGAATTAGATTGTAAAATCCAACTTCTACCACAAACCTCTACTATTTGACGATTTGCACTATGCTAAGGCAATAATCACTATGAGAATAAGATCCAAACACTCATAATTTTATCTAGAATCCAGATTCAAGATCTAGAGTCTAAAATATCGCTACGAGGATGAGATCCAAACATTGCCTTCATATCATCCAAATATGTAATCCATGTTACCAATCTAAACCTTGTAGTTTCTGATTGAGATTAGGCCCAGTGCTGAGCTACTTATTCTCAAGTCTGTTAAGAGGATGATAAGTCCTAGCTTAATATAAAACAAGGCACAAACTGTGTTTAGCACATTGTGATTGCCAAAAAAAGCACGCTTGTACCTCAATCAATCATAAATGAACTCGTGCTAACGCCACAGCGATATTTAAACCACCAAAATATTATAATCACCACCAAGTTGAGTCTCCCCATTTGGAGGCAAAAAAAATATTCAAGGGAGATGGCTGCAGTGACTAAATCGAAGCTATATAATGACATCACGTGAACCTACATTTAGGTGATAAACATGTTATTTAGCATATATGTGGTCGGACTCCAAACAATGTGCATAATAACACAACATATTTAGAAACAATGGACACATGCCAAAAATCAGTATCACGGGTCAATCAAATGGCAGGAACTGAATTCATGGCTAATCCCAACAAAGAAACATGTCACTTGCCTACAGGTAAGGACAGAGCATTGTCACCTTTATAGAAGAAACCTAATCAAAAATAAATAATTTGTTGCTAAGTTGACCACACCACTTTCATTTTTCGGATTACAGTGATAAGTCATGAAAATCACTCTATCAATAAAAATATATAGTTGTAACCAATCAACTATTTTCAGCTACAATTTTAATGGCCTGCATCCTGAATTATCATATAAGAATATAGTAAACTATCACAATTGTGACATACAAAATATAGTAACCAAAACCTCTTCTGATTACAGCACATCAAAATAGAAATTGTATAAAAAAAATTAACTCATAGACTATACATCTACATACACACCAGTACCAAACATAACTATTTCCCAACAAGAAATATACCAAGATCGGCTGTAGAGAGTAGCACAGTGTAAGAAAAATAGACCCTATGCCCATTTACTATGGATTTTGGTGTTTGATGACAACACAACCAAGTTGGACTAATGAATTTGCAAGCGATCATTTTGTAGTTCAATAGGGTGCAAAACGTGACTTGGACGAAGGCGACGTGATGATCTGATGATCAACACCTTAAGCAAGACCTTAGGAGCACAAGAGAAGACCCAAGATATCAAGTAAAGTCCAAGCACGAAGATAGGAACTAAACCACACGCAAGATCGCGAAGAAACAAGCCCACAGAGGTGATCGGACGTTGGACCGGATGCTAGAAGAAAGTGACCGGACGCTCCAATTAGTGACTCGACTACAGCAGGCGTCAGAAGCAGCGACCGGACGCACCGATGGCACTGTTCATCAGTTTGGCAACACATTCAGTAGTGACCAGACGCTGGCGGCAAACCGATCGGACGTAGGACAGCAGCGTCCGATCGAGTACAAAGAGGTTCTAGAGCGGTGAACTTGTGACCGGACGATGGCAGCGTCTGATCAGTTGTTCGTGGCTCCAACGGTCGGGATGAAAAACGTAAGGTTAGAAAAAGAGGCCATAGTTTAAGAAGTAGATTTTAAGTTGCCTAATTCACCCCCCCCCCCCCTCTTAGGCATCACGGTCCTCTTCAAGTGGTATCAGAGCCAGTTGGCTCAATTTGGACCTTTGGCCTAACCGCCGTTGAGCCGACGCTATTTAGAGTGGTTGGGATAGATACCTCTAGGCCTCTGTACTTTGACGGCACTAACTTCCCCTACTATAAAGCTAGAATGGCTTGCTACCTTGAGGTGGTTGATTTGAGAGTTTGGAGAGTCACTCGTGATGGGATGAAACCCATTAAGAATCCCGATAAACCCACAAAGAGTGAAAAAAGGAAATACATTTCAATGCTAGAGCTAAGAATTACTTGTTTGCATCTTTTAGCATGGATGTGTTTAACCAAGTGTTAACTTTAAATACGGCACATGAAATTTGGTTAAAACTCCAAGAGCTCTATGACGGCACATCTAATGTCCGTGAGCAAAAACATTGTCTAGCTAAACAAAATTATGATTTCTTTACAATGAATAATGATGAGCTTATTCGTGATATGTATTCTCGTTTGAATCTAACTATCAACGAGCTCCATTCAATAGGACATCCATTCTATGATGAGCTCATTGATAGTTAGATTCAAACGAGAATACATATCACGAACAAGCTCATCATCATTCATTGTAAATGAATCATAATTTTATTTAGCTAGACAATGTTTTTGCTCACGGACATTAGATGTGCCGTCATAGAGCTCTTGGAGTTTTAACCAAATTTCATGTGCCGTATTTAAAGTTAACACTTGGTTAAACACATCCATACTAAAAGATGCAAATAAGCAATTCTTAGCTCTAGCATTGAAATGTATTTCCTTTTTTCACTCTTTGTGGGTTTATCGGGATTCTTAATGGGTTTCATCCCATCACGAGTGACTCTCCAAACTCCCAAATCAACCGCCTCAAGGTAGCAAGCCATTCTAGCTCTATAGTATGGGAAGTTAGTGCCGTCAAAGTGCGGAGGCCTAGAGGTATCCATCCCAACCACTCTAAATAGCGTCGGCTCAACGGCAGTTAAGCCAAAGGTCCAAATTGAGCCAACCGACTCTGATACCAATTGAAGGGGGACCGTGACGCCTAAGAGGGAGGTTGAATTAGGCAACTTAAAAATCTAACTCTAAACTATGGACTCTTTTTCTAACCTTAACAAAACCTATGTAAAAGATAAACTATCTAAATATGCAACTACGCTTTGCTAGTGTGTTGCTATCTCTACCGCAAAAGGAGTAATATAATCAATGTGAATGCAGAAGCTAAAGAGCAAGGTAGAGATATACAAACTCCCATCGACGACTCCGGTATTTTTACCGAGGTATCGAGAAGCGCGCAAGCTTCCCTCTAGTCCTCGTTGGAGCCCCTCGTAAGGAATCCCTCGCAAGGGCCAAGCTCCCGGTCGGGTAACTTTGTGGATTGCCTCGGGCCTTCCCCACGCGCAAGTGGATCTTCGACGTGCCTTCCGACAAGCCTCTCCTGGATGCTCCCCGCCGTCTTCACTATCAAGCTTCCGGCCGAAACGCTGGGGCCTTGTTCCCTTCAGTATATGGTGTGATGAGGACATCACTCCTTCGGATGTACCCATTGATCCTCCAACCATCATGCAAGGTCCAATGACTCGGGCTCGAATGCGTCAACTCAATTTAGAGGTGAGCTCGTTCTTAAGCGATCATTTTTATACTTTTGAGAATAGACTACTACCTAATGATGTTATCTTGCTTAGGAACATTGGAGAGGGTCATGAGGGACTTAGAGGAAGAGGTGGAGGCATTGATGACCAGCAAGGACATTCAATAGAAATCGGAGGCCCAGTCCAACATGATTTCGAGTCTGTCTCGGCCTCTAGGACCAGTCTGCCTTAAACTGGTCACCCAAGACGCATCCGGACTCCGTTTTCGATGATCCACATATGTTTTGAAAGCTACTTTGATAAGGAAGCCAATCCAAGTAGTCTCATGTCAAAAGCCCTTCAGAATCAATGGAAATCGTTGAAACAAGTTAGCGTCCATAATCTACCAGGTGTTGCGACACCGTCTTTTGGTCCGATGGACCGTGTATCGTGTTTGGGCCCATTAGGGGGCGCATCCAGGGGTCTTGCATGACCCTAGAGTCTTCATAAATAGCCGCCACCCCTCCATTAGGGTTTGGGTTTTGCTTAGATTAATCTGTCAATAACAGTTTCGCCGTTCATCGGTTTGTGAGACCCCAACTTCGTGATATTAATCATTCATCTGCAATTTAGTTGCTTTCTTTCTTGTTCTCACTTGTGTTCTTTGTTGCATAGGCAAGGATTAGCCTTCTTGGCGAGGTCAACCGGATACATGTCTCGGTTGATAACCAGATGAGTTGTAGTGCTAAGATTGCATGGTTCGATATTTCAATCTAAAGCCAGATCGGTGTGTCATTCTCCGCCATAACGATAGTTACCTATACCTGATGGAAGATCAGGATCCCCGTTCCCATTAAGTGGTAATTAGAGCTAAGGTATACCATCAGGTTCACATTTATCCCCTAGTTTTGAGTGTTTCACATTCGTCCCATAGTCTAGTGCCATATTTTTTCCTGTCCTAGAACCTTCCGCGCCATAGCCTTTGCATATTTCAGTTTTAGAGTCTGTCGTGTTGAGTTTGTATCCTGGTCAAGGTCTTATTGCTGGTTAGGTTGTGTTAGAGTCTAGTTCGTGTGTTTTCCCCCATCGTTTCCATCAAATCCTTGCCGTCGTGACCAATTTTGCGCGCATTGTTCCCGTTTTGTCCTCTAATTCAGAGTCCGTTCTTAAAACTGGTCTAATTTTCGCATACGAACTCGGATTTCGACGTTCCATATATCAAAATCGATCAGAAATTTTTTTTGGATCCGTCCATCTCCCGCTTTGATGGGGTCAGAAAATTTTAATTTAGTCAAAAACTGATCACAAGATCCTCTTTTCGTGGTCACAAGCTTTTTATCAATTTTGAGCACGTCTTCTAAAATTTCCACATGCCACACCTTTCACTTGTTTAAGCTCATATTTTCTGTGGTTACTTCTTTTGTGCTCCTAAGTGAATAAAAATATCAAAAAAATAAAAAGAAAAAGTCAAAATTTCCCAAAAAAACAACGACAACCCAAAAAAATAGAAAAAAGAGGGGTAAAAGAGGAACAATATCTAGAGGAGCACATAGAGATGGCCAAAGTGAGTTGTGTTAGCGTGTGTTGTCTGGTTCCTTATTTGTGTTGCTCTTGCTATCCACCATACTTGTTTTTCACACCCCTGTCACCTTGCTATCCACCATACTTGTTTGTCACACACCTGACACTTGGAATATTTTAGACCAGCAACAAGAACAAGTACTTTGGACTATAATTCAGCATTACTTTTTGTTACTGACTTGTGTGCCAAATATACATATTATTCTTTGTGTGCCTTTCAAGCTCCACAAACTCTTCAGATCAGTACAGAAAAAGGGCCTTGCAATCTCGGTACCACTGCCTTACAGGTATCACAAACTAGCCACCGGTTGTACCGCCCACTGCTTGTGTTGGTAAGAACTTTGTAAGAGCTTGGTAAGACGCTTCCACTTGCTGTGAAAAGTGACACCACTGCAACCACATAGTCATTTGGTAGGGATAACTTTCATTGTTTGTTCCTATTTTTGTGTTTACAATGGCAGGAGGTGATCAGACTGGAGATAACAGTCCCAAGGATTTCAACGAGTGTCAGCCAAGAGCAACTGCAAGCTGCTGTAGATAATGCCCAAAAAAGGACGAATAAGGCCATCAGTAAGGTCGTCACTGATGTACTCATTGAACTCAACATTGGCAACAGCATGGAGAGATTGGACAAATGAATCTACACGCTAACTAACAAGGTTACTGAGTTGAAAACCTTGGTGGCGGTCAACAATGATGTCTTCGACAGCAACACCGATGGTCTCTTGCCAGAAAACACGATGCATGATGCCACTAGAAACATAGATCGAGCAGCCTTCCGACAAGCAAGATTACGACGACGTCTTCACTGCAACACGATAGGTATGGGTGGTGTCCAGCACCATCAAGGTAATAATCATCGTGTGCCTAATGATCCTTATGCTAAGATTAAGTTCACAATACCATCTTTTTTGGGTCATTATGATGCTGAGGCATATCTTGATTGGGAGATGACGGTAGAACAAAAGTTTAGTGCCCACCTTGTGCCTGAGCATCATAGAGTTCGACAAGCTAATAGTGAGTTTAAGGACTTTGCCATTATTTGGTGGAATGGGCTAGCTGCACAGGATGCTTTACCTGGTACGTGGGAAGAACTTTAAATAGCTATGCGTGATCGTTTTGTTCCTCCTTCTTATCATAGAGACTTGCATAAGAAATTGATGCGTTTAGAACAAGGAGAGAAATCTGTACAGGATTACTATGGTGAGCTCCAAAAGGGATTGATGCGATGTAGTGTTGTGGAGGGGAACGAAGATTCCATTTGTCATTTTTATTTGGGTTTGAGGCACGAGATTCAAGACATTGTTGATTATAAAGATTCTAACACTGTCAACCAGTTATTTCAGTTTGCTATGCTTGCAGAAAAGGAATTGTAGGGGCGTGAACAGCAGAGCAAGAGCAAGGTCAGCACCACATACACGCCACGCTTGGCACCATCTTCGGGCTGACCAAGCCAACCACTTTTCGGGTGCGTCCACCAGCGAGCAAGCGACCAGCAGCCTCTGGAGTTTCCGCTACACCTAAGGCACCTCCCGCACGACCTTCAGATTCAGGTAAAAATTCTTTGTAGGTGCCTGCCAAGAGTGCCTTGTCCGTTGCATCGATGGGACACACTTCGAGCATTCAGTGCCACCGCTGCCATGGAATTGGCCATGTGCAGAAGGACTGTCCAAGTCAGTGGGCATACATTGCTACAGAAGATGGCTACATCAGCACCTCTGACATTGAAGATGAAGAAGACGAAGACACAGATGAGGAGGGCAGCGAAGTCCTTGGTGGCGAGGACACGGCGGCCTATAGGAGCATCATTGTACAGCGGGTGCTTAGCTCACAAGTCCAACAACCTGAGAAGCTACAATGCCATAACTTGTTTCAGATTTTCTTCGTCATCAACAACTGTCGAGCACGTGTCATTATTGATGGAGGTAGCTGCAATAATTTAGTGAGTTCTGATTTGGTCAAGAAGCTTGGCTTGACCACACGTCTGCACCCACGTCCATACCATATTCAGTGGCTAAATGATTCTGGAAAAGCAAAGGTAACACAAACTTGCAGAGTTTTATTTTCCATTCGTTCTTATGCTGATTCTGTTGATTGTGATGTGGTACCTATGCAAGCATGTTCACTCTTATTGGGTCATCCTTGGGAACATGATAATGATGCTACACACCATGGTAGAAGTAATAAATACACCTTTGTGCATAAAAGAAAGAAAATTACTTTGGTACCTTTGACCCCTGCTAAAATTGTACAAGCTGATAGAGAATGCGCTGCTAGTTTGAATGATGTTCAATCTGAAAAATCAACAAGTTGCTAATTCTATTCTCCCACCTAAAAAGGATAAGTCTACATCTATTTCTAAGGCTGAGGGGATTAAATTGAAGGGTGGTGTTATGCTTGCAACAAAATGTGACTTTGCTAAAATTTCTGATGATGATATTTGCTATGCTTTGGTATGCAAATGAGCTATGTTTTTGCTTGATGATATTGTTAGCTCGGTGCCTCCTGCTGTCACTAACCTTTTGCAGGAGTATGAGGACATTTTTCCAGCTGAGATACCCCTAGGGCTACCACCTATGAGAGGGATAGAGCATCAAATCGACTTGATTCCAGGAGCAACCCTGCCCAACCGTGCTGCCTATCGAACTAATCCTGAGGAGACTAAGGAAATTCAGCAGCAAGTCCAAGACCTTTTGGACCGCGGGTATGTACGTGAAAGCCTTAGTCCTTATGCCATTTCTGTACTTTTGGTTCCTAAGAAAGATGGAACTTGGCGTATATGTGTTGATTGTAGAGCCATCAATAATATTACTATTTGGTATCGTCATCCTATTCCTAGGCTAGACGACATGCTTGATGAGTTGTGTGGTTCTATAATTTTCACCAAGATTGACTTGCAAAGTGGCTACCATCAAATTAGAATAAAACTTGGAGATGAATGGAAAACCGCGTTTAAAACCAAATTCGGGTTGTATGAGTGGTTAGTAATGCCTTTTGGTTTGACAAATACACCTAGCACTTTTATGCATTTAATGAATGAGGTTTTAAGAGCTTTCATTGGTCGTTTTGTGGTAGTTTACTTTGATGATATATTGATTTACAGCAAGTCTTTTGTTGAACATATGGATCACTTACGTGTTGTTTTTAATGCTTTACGTGATGCAAGTTTATTTGGTAACCATGAGAAGTGCATCTTTTGCACGGATCGAGTTTCTTTTCTTGGCTATGTGTAACTCCATAGGGAATTGAGGTGGACGAGATAAAAATTGAAGCTGTAAAGAGCTGGCCGGTTCCCCAAACCGTCACACAGGTGAGGAGTTTTCTTGTCTTGCAGGATTCTACCGCCGCTTTGTCAAAGATTTTAGCACCATTGCTGCCCCGTTGCATGAGTTGATGAAGAAAGGTGTGGTGTTCTATTGGGGAAAGGCACATGAGGAGTCCTTTGACATTTTGAAGGACAAGCTCACACACGCACCATTGCTACAACTTCCAAACTTTGGTAAGACTTTTGAGCTAGAATGTGATGCTAGTGGAGTTGGCATTGGGGGTGTTTTGATGCAAGATGGTAAACCCATTGCTTACTTTAGTGAAAAATTGCATGGTCCTGTTCTGAATTATTCCACATATGATAAGGAATTGTATGCACTTGTTCGTTCTTTAGAGACGTGGCGTCATTATTTGTGGCCTAAAGAATTTGTTATTCATTATGATCATGAATCACTTAAGTATCTTCGCTCTCAACATAATATGAATCGTAGGCCTGCTAAATGGGTTGAATTTATTGAATCTTTTCCTTATATTATCAAACACAAGAAAGGAAAGGATAATGTGATTGCTGATGCTTTGTCTAGACGATATACATTGCTGTCACAACTTGATTGTCGGATTTTTGGGCTTGAATCAGTAAAAGAACAATATGCGCTTGATCCTGATTTTAAGGACGTGTTGCTAAATTGTAGAGAGGGACGTACATGGAATAAGTCTATGATCAATGATGGGTTTTTGTTTAGAGCTAACCGCCTATATACTCCAGTTGGCTCTGTTCATCTTTTGTTGTTGCAGGAGGCACATGGAGGCGGATTGATGGGACATTTTGGAGCCAAGAAGACAGAGGAGGTGTTGTCTACACATTTCTTTTGGCCTAGGATGAGGCGAGATGTAGAACGGTACGTGGCTCAGTGCACCACATGTCAAAAAGGTAAGTCACGGTTGAACCCACATGGTTTGTATATGCCTCTTCCTATTCCTTCTACTCCTTGGGCTGATATATCTATGGATTTTGTGTTGGGTTTGCCAAGGACTAAGAGGGGGAGGGATAGTATTTTTGTGGTGGTTGATCATTTTTCTAAGATGGCATATTTTATTCCTTGTCATAAGAGCGACGATGTTGTTCATATTGCTGACATTTTCTTTCAAGAAATCGTTCGCTTGCAATGTATGCCTTCTACTATTGTTTCATATCGCGATGCAAAATTCTTGAGTCATTTTTGGCGCACTTTGTGGAATAAATTGGGGATCAAGCTGTTGTTTTCAACATGTCATCCCCAAACTAATGGCCAAACTGAGGTAGTGAATCAAACATTGTCCACCATGTTGAGAGCAATTTTGAAGCACAATTTGAAGATGTGGGAAGAATGTTTGCCGCATGTGGAGTTTGCATATAACAGGGTGGAACATTCCACCACCAAGGTAAGTTCTTTTCAGGTAGTGTATGGTTTTAACCCTCGTGCTCCTATTGATCTTTTGTCTTTACCTACCACTGAAATAACACATAGTGATGCTAGAGAGCGTGCTGATTTCATTCGTAAGTTACACGAAACAACTAAAGCAAATATTGAAAGAATGAATGAAAAGTATAGAATTGTTGGTAGCAAAGGTAGAAAAGAAATTAAACTTGAACCAGGTGATTTGGTCTGGTTACATTTGAGAAAAGATAGATTTCCTGAGCTATGTAAGTCTAAATTAATACCAAGAGCAGCTGGTCCTTATAAGATAATTGAGAAAATAAATGATAATGCCTACAAACTTGAGTTGCCACCCGAGTTCGGGGTTAGTTCCACCTTTAACATTGCAGATTTGAAGCCTTATTTGGGAGAAGAAGATGAGCTTGAGTCGAGGATGACTCAGTTTCAAGAGGGGGAGGATGATGAGGACATCACTCCTTCGGATGTACCCGCTGATCCTCCAACCGTCATGCAAGGTCCAATGACCCAGGCTCAAATGCGTCAACTCAATTTAGAGGTGAGCTCGTTCTTAAGCGATCATTTTCATACTTTTGAGAATAGACTACTACCTAAAGATGTTATCTTGCTTAGGAACATTGGAGAGGGTCATGAGGGACTTAGAGGAAGAGGTGGAGGTGTTGATGACCAGCAAGGACGTTCAACAGAAACCAGAGGCCCATTCCAACATGATTTCGAGTTTGCCTCGGCCTCCAGGACCAGTCTGGCTTAAACTCATCACCTAGGACTCATCCGGACTCTGTTTTCGATGATCCACATATGGTTGGAAAGATAATTTGATAAGAAAGCCAATACAAGTGGTCTCATGTCAAAATCCCTTCAGAATTAATGGGAATCATCGAAACAAGTCAGCATCCAGAATCTGCCAGGGTGCTACGACATCGTCTTTTGGTCTGATGGATCGTGTATCATGTTTGGGCCCATTAGTGGGTGCGTCCAGGGGTCTTGCACAGCCCTAGAGTCTTCATAAATAGTCGCCACCCCTCCATTAGGGTTTGGGTTTTGCTTAGATTAATCTGTCAAGAACAGTTTCGCCGTTCATCGGTTTGTGAGACCTCAACTTCGTGATATTAATCATTCATCTGTAATTTGGTTGCTTTCTTTCTTGTTCTTGCTTGTGTTCTTCGTTGCACAGGCAAGGATTAGCCTTCTTGGCGAGGTCAATCGGATACGTGTCTCGGTTGATAACCAGAGGAGTTGTGGTGCTAAGATTGCAGGGTTCGATCTTTCGATCTGAAGCCGGATCAGTGTGTCATTCTCCGCCACAATGATAGTTATCTATACCTGATGGAATATCGGGATCCCCGTTCCCATTATGGTGGCGGCCACACTACAAACTCGGTTGGTGTGATCTCGCAAGACTACAAGCCCCTCTGATGTACAACAATGGTGCGCACAAGCACCGAGTGGTAAGAGGTATGCAAACCTCACTAAACACTAGGCCTAAACCTAGAGCAAGCACATAAGCGGTGGTCTAATCAACCTAAGCACTTCGCAAAGCACCTACGCTAATCACCTAATAAAACACTAAGCACTATGCAAGTGGAGATCACTAAAATGGTGTATCAACACCCATGATATATTTCCTCAGCTCCACACACCTCAAATGGTCAGTTGGGGGTCTATTTATAAGCCCCACTGAGAAAGTAGCCGTTGGGGACAAAATCCAGCTTTTCTGCTACTAACCGAACTCTGGCCAGCGTTCGATCAGTACTGACCGGACACATTTGGATACAAAAATGGCTCTCTGGAACCTTACTGATGTTGATCGGACTCTGGCACCTAGCGTTCGGTCACTTTGCTGCTCAGCGTCCGGTCCAACGTCCGGTCACCTCTGTGAGCTGTCCAGCATCCGGTCCAGCATTTGGTCCAGTGTCTGGTCACCTCTGTGAGCTAACCAGCATCTAGTCCAGTGTCTGGTCACCTCTGTGAGCTGTCCAGCGTCCGGTCCAGCGTCCAGTCACCTCTGTGAGCTCGTTTCTTCATGATCTTGCATCCGGCTTGGTTCCTATCTTCGTGCTTGGACTTTGCTTGATATCTTGGGTCTTCTCTTGTGCTTCTAAGGTCTTGCTTATGGTGTTGATCATCGAATCATCACATCACCTTCGTCCAAGTCACGTCTTGCATCCTATTAAACTACAAAACAATCACTTGTAAATTCATTAGTCCAATTTGGTTGTGTTGGTCATCAAACACTAAAATCTAAAGTAAATGGGCCAAGGGTCCATTTTCCTTACACTAATCAACAAGGTGGAGAATATGATCCAAAAGCTTAATGTCAAGGGTGTGACCATCCAAATCCAAGATCTCATCTTCACTAATCAAAGAAATGAGAAAAGAAAGAGAGGATGCTATGGATGCGGCGAGTTGGGGCACTTTGTGGAAGTTTATTCAAACAAGCCCACATCCAAGACAAAGAAGAAGGCATGCAAGAACCAAGCCCTCACATCAATAAGGTCATGGGATGATTCTTCAAGTGAAGAAGAACACCATCACAAGAGGCGAGGGCGCAAGCACTCATCATCAAGCTCTTCTCGTGTGTGCCTTATGGCATGAGGTAATGAAAGCTCATCCTCTAGTGAGAGTGATAGTGATGATGAAATGCCTTCTTATGATGAAATTGTGCAACAAAATCTTAATTATGCTACAGTTTGCACTAGTCAACAAGTGAAGCTCGAAAAAATAAAAGAAAAGCTAGATAGTTCACAAGAAGCATACAAAACTTTGCTTGAACAATATGAGAACTTTGCTAATCTCAATGTTGAACTATCTATTAAAATTGAGCGACTTAAGGCTAGTGCAACAACAAATGCATGCACAATCAATGATGAGCAACTTGTAAAAAAATGAAAAATTAAAAGAAAAGTTAGCTAGCTCACAAGATGCTTATAAAAGTTTGCTTGCTAAAATGGAAACCATGTGCAAACATTGTGATGAGTTAACTAATAAAGTTGCTAATCTTGAAGTCATTAGTGCAACCCTCACCAAGGCATCTAAAAAGAAAAGTTCCATCTTTAACATATCTAAAAAGAATGCCTCTATTCCTTGTAATAATTTATGTTTAGACTCATCTTTGTGCAACCAAGTTTGTGTTGAGAAAGTTGTTGTAGATACATGCACACAAGAGGTTGCAAAGGAGAATGAGCAACTCAAGCAAGAAGTAGCTCGCCTCACCAAGGACTTGACTCAAGTAAAAGGCAAGGCGAAGCAAGTCCAACTTCATCAAGATAACACCATCAAGGGAGTGAAGAAGCTTGATGAAGGACAAACCATGGTTTGCTACGTGTGCCACAAGGAAGGTCACAAGTCCTATGAGTGCAAGGTGAAGAATGGGGGAGGAGGAAAGATGAAAGAGAAGAAGCAAACAAGCAAGCTCTCCAACACCTACACCAACAAGGTGGACAAGAAGGCCTCCACACCATACTTGTTAAAGAAGAAGAAAAATGGCAAGGTGGTGGCCATCAAGGTGAACAAGCAAGCCAACAATGGGGTCAAACGCTTTTGGGTGCCAAAGGAAATCATTTTCAACATGAAGAGCACCAAGAAGGTTTGGATCCCAAAAGGGAAGTGAGAAGTCCAATGGACTTCGGGGAATTTGGAGACTTGGCAAAGTATGGGTGCATTTCATGGGGTGCATCATGATGGTCAAAATCATTGCCAAGTGAGTTAGTGAATACTATGGACCCAAATTTCCCTTCCCATGTTAGGTAACTAGATTCAATTTCCTTCAAGTAGTATCAATTTGCATTTCCTACAAGTGGTATTTCTTACAAATTGGTATCTTTAAGCATCTAGTTACTTTTCATGCCTATGTTTGCATTTACATGCTTATTTCTTTTGTTATGTATACACTAGGTATATCTTATGGTAGGCTTGCTCGGTCTCATTCTTAACCCTTGGAGCAAACCTACATGGTTTAAAATTGTTTAGGAGCACGACACATAGCTTGTCTATCGATTGTTCATCTAATATGTGCCAATGTCCAAATTATAGATAATTTCTCCTGAATATCGTCTTCGAAAATGACTTTCACACTCATGTGATGTCATCTTTCAAGTGGTATTTTTTATTCTAAAATCAATGTGCATATTTCCTACAAGTATTTCATACTTGTGTGCACAAATTTAGGGGGAGGTGACTCTACAAGTTGGATGCTTTGAGACTAACATCTTTTCAAGCTTATCATGTGTGTAGTAGTCTCATTGCAAGGAAAATGGAGTTCCCGGAGTTAAGCATCGTACTTCAAATATCCACCACCTATTGCAAGTGGTAAAAATCAAATTGGCTTCCTACATGTGATATTTCTAAACCAATATATTATGTTGATTTTATTTTGATATTTATATGCTTTCTCCTTGCATTATATAGATTAAATTCCCTTGGGCAATAATTTGCTAATTATGCATATGTTTTGTCTTC
This sequence comes from Miscanthus floridulus, assembly GCF_019320115.1. Taxonomy (NCBI): domain Eukaryota; kingdom Viridiplantae; phylum Streptophyta; class Magnoliopsida; order Poales; family Poaceae; genus Miscanthus; species Miscanthus floridulus. Next base: position 99,714,686 of record NC_089598.1, read on the forward strand.
TACCATATGTATGCATATATTTAGGGGGAGCTTAATCTATATAATGTGAGAGTCAAATTTTGTGACCTATTCCACTCTACACACAAAAGATCACAAAGTTTGACCCTCCCTTGTGCTACTAATATCTTCCTTTTCGGTGTTTGATTCCAAAGGGGGAGAATTTAGAGGACCAAAAGCAAGCATTAATTTATAAGACCAAAAGCTAGATCATGATCATTTACAAATGATAATGGTCTACAAGTGGTGTCTACAAGTGGTAATGGTCCGAGAAAGGGAGGATAGTGGATTATGGATTATCCTATGTAATGTGGAGAATTTGTAGAAAGCAAGGCTTAAATCCATAATGCCACATGGGGACGTTTGCAAGGGCAAGATAAGTTTTTAATGTGGTATTCTTTAGTTTTACAAGTAGTATCTTTTAGCATCATATAATCTTGCCCCTTGCATTGCATCCTAGCAAGTAGGTAGCTTTTAAATTTCAAAATTCTATTATTTGCTTGCTTTGGTCGTGTTGTCATCAATCACCAAAAAGGGGGAGATTGTAAGGAAAATGGACCCTAGGTCCATTTACTTTGGATTTTGGTGTTTGATGACCAACACAACCAAGTTGGACTATTGAATTTGCAAGTGATTGTTTTGTAGTTCAATAGGGTGCAAAACGTGGCTTGGACGAAGGCGACATGATGATCCGATGATCAACACCTTAAGCAAGACCTTAGGAGCACAAGAGAAGACCCAAGATATCAAGTAAAGTCCAAGCATGAAGATAGGAACCAAGCCGCATGCAAGATCACGAAGAAACAAGCTCACAGAGGTGACTGCCACCGTGTACCGGAGGGAACAAGGCCCGCGGCGTTTCGGCCGGAAGCTCGATAGGGAAGACGGCGGGGAGCATCTGGGAGAGGCTTGCCGAAAGGCACGTCAGAGACCCACTTGCGCGTGGGGAAGGCCTGAGGCTATCCACGGAGTTACCCGACCGGGAGCTTGGCCCTTGCGAGGGATTCCTTGCGAGGGGCTCCAATGAGGACTAAGGGGAAGCTTGCGCGTTTCTCGATACCTCGATAAAAATACCAGAGTCGTCGACGGGAGTTTGCATATCTCTACCTTGCTCTTTAGCTTCTGCATTTACATTGATTGAATTACTTCTTTTACGGTAGAGATAGCAACACAGTAGCAAAATCGTAGTTGCACATTTAGATAGTCTATCTTTTGCATAGGTTTTGCTAGGGTTAGAAAAAGAGGCCATAGTTTAAGAAGTAGATTTTAAGTTGCCTAATTCACCCCCCCCCCCCCCCCCTCTTAGGCATCATGGTCCCCTTCACATAGATCAAATGAGAGGACTGCAGCCTTGCAAGCATGTTTAGGATGGCAAGTTGATAGTACAAGGTCTTCTTGATCCAGTAACCCCTAGAAATCCTAGCCTTCTTCTTCTTACAGTTCGATTAAGACTCCAAGCTGCAAAATCATAGATTCGGCATAAATATTTTTTTAGAACAAATGATTTTATTTCAATAGCATCTTGCTGATAGTAACCTTATAGAGTTCAAGCGTACAGATTGCAATGCCTGCGTTAATGGGCATTGGTTTACATGATGGTTGTAGCAATAGGAAGACTCTAAATTTAAAATCTGTGGATCAGAGTCTGTGAGAGCCTGTCTAGCTAAGCATAAATGGTTTATATAAGATATATATGGACAGTGCACCATTTCATTTTAAATAATCTATACATCAGTTCCTTTGTTCTAACATGACAGATCACCAAAACAGCAACATATAAAAAAGCAGTGTGCTAGAGGTGTCACCTTACATCCTCTTAGAGAGGTTAGCCACCAGCAGGATCAGCTGCGTTCAACCTGTCGACTGCCATCAATTGTCGTGTCGTGACCAACAGCGCAAGCCCTGCGCAACTGCGCTATGCCATAAATCATCGCCTGGTGTACTTGTTCCCAAGCGTCCATGACGAGCTACATTAGAAAGTGAACCTATGAGAAGGAAAAAATCATAGAAAATTAATAGATAAACTAATATGGGTAAAACCTCTACATCTCATACAACTATGAGGCTGTGAAAAATGAAGTACCTCTACTCCAAGAGGCTTGATTTGTCCCAAAGCTTTAGCTGCACCGAATACAGCTGCAGAGCCTCCCATGTCTAATTTCATCAGTTCGATGCTGCAGCCTGGCCCGTCTTAATGTTGTAGCCACCACTGGATTCATAGGCAAATCAAGCATAAGAAAAATAACAAACTATTCCACCTTCATGTCTACTTCTAGTTTTTCATAAAGCCACTAAAAATGTTGCAAGTACTACAAAGTATAAACTTGTCAAAAGTTAAACCCTTCCCAACAATAGTCAGCTTTCTCTTGATGTTCCCATCAGTGGGTTTGTAACACAATAGCAACTCCCAAGTAGGAACCCATCTTCAACTCTTTGCATTTCTCTACATCTAGTATTGTGGCAGCGAACACATCACTATAAGTACAAGCGATCTTTGATGCCTCCTCCGCAAGCACAGCTGAAAGGACAAAGGATGACTGTAATTAGTATACTGACAATAATTCTATGAAGAACAGTCAAAGTTTGATGAAAGATCTACTGACCAGGGGTAAGGACAGGAGATTTCACAAGCTCTCTTTCGAATATCACACCTAACGAAAGATCATTAGCATACTTGTTTCTGATCCACCTCGGCACCATAACCTAGTCCAATAATATCAACCTGTTTTTGGTGCACCTTTTTTGATTCAGACTTGTATTTGCTATCCTCATAGCAGAGGACAGAACCATTGCCATTAAGCTTCAGCAGTTCATCATGCAGTCTATCCATGGAAAAACTTTAAAACTCTTGAGCGTCTTCCTGCCTACATAGCGCAAAAGTGCATATAGCATCACAAACTGAACCATAAGCTTTATTACAAGGGAGAGAACAATTTATAAAGGACATTAACAAACATAGTGTAAAAAGATAACATGCTAAATGTATTTACAGGCAACTTTGTCAAAATAAAACTCAATATTGATGTCTATGGTCAACATGAAAGGCCGACATACCATTTAGGAGGATAATTTGGCATTTGGGAGACTCTATAAATGATTGTGTGGCCATGATTGCAAGCAATCATGGATATGCACGATTTGGATCAGCTAAAAAACTATAAATATGTAGCCGTCCAAGTCTTTCTACCTGCTAGACTCAATGAGATGGTCCAGGTCTTGCTACTTGTAACTCATTTTTCTTGATAACTGACTCGTCAGGCACAACCAATTGAGAGATCAACTCAACATATAAACTCATAGAGTTTGGTAGCCAACCTAAAATGAAAGAAATGGTCAGAACAATGGAAACCAAATAACCACCAAAATTGCATCAGACCAATTTGATTAGGTACAACTACCTTAGGTATACTATGGTAACTCACCTTGGGCCTAGAGGGTGTTGCCCGGCATGGGAGACGTCAGTGGTGTCGCAACTCACAAATCGAAGCCAGGGCCTGTAGAGGCGCCACGGCCTAGGACACGCAGTCGACGGCGGTGGCACGAGGACTGCCGAGGACCGGTGGGTGATGAGCAGCTATAGATCGAGCCAGTGCCGGAGTGGAGTGCATGGCCCTTACGGCGTCGAGGTGGCGGAGCGGAGGCGCAGGGTCACAGGCGTCGCGTCCGGTAGTGGCCCGTCCAGCGGCGGCGGCGTGTGCTGGTCCAGGCCAAGGAACGGAGGTGCTACGTCGCGGCGGCGGCAGGTTGGCAAGGTCATCTGGCGTCGTGCAGGTTGGCTAGGAGCCCAGAAGGTAGAAAACTCACCTTGGTCGGTGCCTTCGCCGGTGCCGCGGCCTTGTCCTCCGCTACTGCTGTCACCGCTGCAGTGGCGGCGTCCTTAAATCCGGCCAGCGATGTGTCCTTGGCGGGGGCGGCGAGATCCCCGCGATCACTGGTGGCGGCAGGTACCCTTCCATGACTGCCTTGGCGACGACATACTCCTCCCCTTCGATCCCATTCTCCACGCAAGTGGTGCCCTCGCAGCCGGCGTCCTCCATCGCATGGGCGTGATTGGAGGGGCATGATTAGGGGGGAGATGGCCGCGATATGTGGCGGTGGGGGGGAGGATGGAGTGGAGCGTGTGACGCGGTATCGCAAGGGGAGGGGCGGACCGACGGAGCGACGATTGTCGCACGAAACGGTGGTCTTACTTTCTTTCTTTTTAGTTGTAGGAGATTAATGATTAAATTGTGGCATATAGTTTTTGGTAAGTTTATATAGCTGTACTTAAATAAATACTGCAGCGAGTTCACACATATATCCTTATTAACATTAAAATTAATATTATTATTAGTAATTATTTTAAAATAGTTTTAATGATACATATTATATATCATTGGTCATATTTTTTAACTAAAATTAAAAATAATTATTCATATTCTATTAATAATCATTAGTTATATAAAAATAAATAATTTTTATTTTATATGTAGTTAATATTATTAGGCAATACTTTTAAATAGTTTTAATGGAACAAATTAGTAAGATTACAAAATCAGTGATTAATATTAATATTTTTACTGAGATAACTATTTCTTGGCAAGTGTGCTCAGCTATCTTTATTTTCATTGGGGTTCGAGACCCCCCTTTTATAGGATATAGTTACACAAATTTACTTGTATAACAAGGTCTCTTGCCATCTGAGGAATATTCTAGCATATTCCTTCTTTCATAGTGCATTACACTTGAAGGGAACAACACAACCGACATTACACTTCAAGGGCATAAAAGACATTTACATGCACAAACGCCTTTCTAAATATGCCCTTATCGGACCTCAGCGCTAGCTTGTTGGGCCGTCCAACTCGAAGGTTCTACAGGTGCCCGAATGATCTACAGGTGCTGGACCTCGCAAATTGATAGATATCTAGTTAGCATTGTTGGCAACTACATAATCCATCTATCTAAAAAAACCGACGTACATGATCTCCTCATCCCTTCCGATCAAAATTTTGAATTGTTCAAATAAACTCTGACCACTTGCATGGAAAAATGACAAGGAAAAACATATAAAAATGACAAGAAAAATAAAAATTAGGTTACCAACAAGATTTGAACCTACAACGTCACCACCACCCCAAGAGGACAACAACACACCACAACCACTAGATCACTTGAATGTTTGTGCAATATTTAGTGTTTTATTTTATTTGTTATATTAAACTTTAGCATAGTGTGAAAAAAATGATAAGAAAAACAAAAATAGGGCAACCACCAAGATTTAAACTTGCATCTCACTCCCCAAGAGAACAACAACACCCTAGTACCACTAGACCACTTGCATGTTTGTTTAAAATCTAGTGTTTTATTTTATTTGTTATAGGAACCACGACTTGAACTATCGGGACATAAAATTTGAATTTTATTTAAAATCATTTATTGTCCCAGAATTCTATTTGTTACGGGAACCACGACTTGAGCTATCACGACAAAAGGATTGGGAACGAGGGGGCTAAGACCTAGATTAGGTGAATCCGAATAAGAAAGCACCTATCACCGAGATATGCAAGCGTTTGTGATAGCAAGTCCAGTTTTAGAAGTTAATCAATGTCCACGCTTATAAACTTCTAGCTATTTGGTATAGCTTATAAACTACTTATGACAGTGGGGCGCTCCTAGCAGCGTCGCCTCGGAGAGGGAGAGGGAACGCGTGATTGGGTTCGTGAGGGCGCGCGGAGATGAAAACCGGGCGTGGGATGTTGGATTTCTGATAGTGCGAGCGTGGCCACGAAAACGGAGGCGCGGCCTGTGGTTCGGCTTTGCGGACAGGACCACATGTGGGGCCTGGTCAAGATCTCAATGCGCAGGCTGTGTCGTCCGTGCTGCCCAAATAGGAAAAGAAGACAGGCCGCATCTTGTTACTGGCCACGCAAGAAGAGAGTAGTATAGCTAGTTTCCCAGCTATGAGACTGTCTCCAGTAGGTGACCCATATGGGCACCTAAACTCAAAATTGATAGCAGAAGATTCAAAATCAGTCTACAATAGAGTACCTATGTGGAAGACCCATTTTGGAGTGTCTGAGAGGCACAACCTAAATATGAGTATTCTCTCTCCTGAAAACCCATTTGCAGAAAGGATTTTCTTTTGACTCCTGTTGTTTGAGAGGATGTCGAATGGGTATTGAACACTTTGACTGTAGCGCTACCCAAACGTTGATTGGGTATTGTATTCTGGATGTTGTTGTTGGAGATAGTCTAAGCCGTATTTTTTCAGTCAAGGAACATTATTTTTTCTCTCACAACAAATCAGTCAACAGTATTTTCAGCCATAACTTATCAGCTAAGCGAACAGGCAGGTGCTGCTTTACGTATCTCGTAGATTAGAGAGGCCAAGGAAGGAAAATATATGTTTAAAATTTATTTAGACAGTAGCCTTAGAAATACAGCCAAAAACATATTTAAGAATATTTTTTTCAAAATTAATTAGTGAAGGTAATCGTGCACAAGCTCATAATTTAAATCTTGAAATATTTTTTCAATTTAATTAGTGAAGGCAATCGTATTAACATTTTGTTTTTGTTTACAACATTTTATTTTGAAGAGATTATTAAGAACAAGCACACTATCTATTTTGAAGAGACTATCATGAACAAGCTGTCCTGAGAAATTAGCTAGCTAGCAAATTTCGGTGGCCCGGCGTCCGGTTCAATCTCAAAATAAAATTCGAAGTGCCGCACGCTGTCGCGTGTACCGCACCCGGATGTGCCTTTCTATCTATTTTGATGATTTACGGTTCTTCTATTTTCTAAAATTTTGCCTTCAAAACATTGCGATTCCCTGCTTATTTAACATCTCTGCTGATAGAGGTAGAGCAATCGTTTTTTTAGCAAATCAAACACTAAAATTACTATGCTTGCTTAATTCATTTGAAGCCCAAGAATAAAAAAATGTTCTGCGCACATTTTGCCTTCAGTATTAGTGCGTTCCCTTTTTTTTCCCCCCAAAGATTCGTTTTTCAATGGGGTCATATAGATTGTTCGCATTTTTTCTCAGATTGACTTCCCCGCGCTGGGCCAATAGCAATGCTCAGCCTCAGTGCTGCTTCCTTCGACATGAGAGGTACTCCAAATCTCACGTCTTTATTTTTCAATTTTTCCTCTGTTTCTCAGATTCCCCCAAAATTGACTTGGTTTTCTATTCTAGGGTTTCCTCTTTGATGCCTGCTGCTGCGTTATTCATCTTCTTCGTTGATTCCTGGGACCAATAGGCGGTTCATAGCTGACAGGTAATTTCTCACATCTGAAATCCCTAACATCCCTTCTGCGTGAGTTCATCTGCTATCTCGCTATTGTTCATGTGTTATTGTTCATCAACAGATTACAAATTTCTGAATGGGTTTGTTATCCATAGCGCAGGCCCCTTAGTCTATATTAAATTTAAAATTTTGATCTAAGTTTGTGCTAAATATAATACCCCAGACTTCAATTGTGTTTATGTGTCTTTGTTTGGTATATACATGTGGCCAGTTCTTTATTATATTGGACTTTAGAGCATTTCAATTTGTTTATGTTCTTTTTGCCTCAATTTGTTACCGACCTTTTCTATTACTCTTTACTGATGCTCATGATGGTACCTAGATTGATACAAATTTTTTTAGCTAAGGCTAATATCAAGTGCCTGATCTTGCCTGGACTTACCTGATTACTCAATCTGATTCAGTAGCGTTTATGTAATTCAGCAACGAATAAAATAGCTTCTGTTTTTAGTCCATACCCTCTGTTTTCAGTACACAGAGATTACATTTTCAGAGCACATGAACAATAATCCAGTTACCTCTGAATTGACGAAGTAGTCATCCCTTTTAGTTTTCATGGGGATGTACTGCAACCGTACGTAAAGGCCCTCAGTTTAAGCAAATGATCTCCTTTGCCTTCTTATTTCAGTCCTAAATCAACCGCCAACTAATTAGATACTCAAATCCTTGACCTTACATATACCCTGCACTATTTGTGAATACTTGATCAGCAGCAATGTATTGTAGTGCTGGCAACTGTAGAATACTCTTTTGGTGCAGGATTCATGTTGGACATGTGCAAGCGGCTCAAACGGAATGCAAGAACAATTCGTACAAGCGAAGCTTGAATTATATTGGACATGTGCATAGTTCCAGGTCCTCAATGTTTTCTTCTTCCACTAGCTATTCATCTTTGGTAACCATAGTCAGTCTGACGGAACACATTCCCATAACAAGCCTCGCTCGCCAGATGGATAGCTTCGCCAAACATTGAAAGTTATTGAGTCTCCATATCCAACTGAAACAGTCCTGTACTATGCTAACATTATCCTATGAACGACTCAAATGACAACCCATCTGTAGCTAATGTTGTTACTAATGTTTTTGTTCCATGTATAATTACATGATGTGCTATAATTCTGGCTTGCTGGCCCGTGCAAAGCACGGGGGACCTGCTAGTTTTCAAAGAATTTTGCTGCATAGTGCTGTTACCCTTTCAGGATAATTTACTTGCTGAACTGCTTCTACTGACAACTCACGAACTGAACACTCATGAATTTTGCTGCATAGCTGGTACTTCAGCTGGTACTTCCATGATTATTTTTCCTGCATGTGGTTCACTAACTGAAAACTCATTAATTTTGCTGCATAACTGGTACATTTCATGATTATTTTTCCTGCATGTGGTTCACTAACTGAAAACTCTCATGAATTGTAACTTTTGTAGGTGTACTGAAATGTGGATTGGCAAGAAGGAAACCAAGGTTGTCATTGGAGCTGGAATAAAAGAGCTTTGTTCTCTACTTGGAGTTCAATATCACTAACTGGTATGAATATGCTTGTCTTATGAATGTGTGAACATGCTGTGTGAAAGCTGTGAATCCTGTGAAAACTATGAGCATGTCATTTAAATATTGTGAATCGTCAATTCTGCCATTATCATGTTTCTAGTTTGTGTTATGAAAATATATAGTTTAATTATACAAATAAATATATGATTTGTATTGATGGTTTTTTTTAAATATTGTGTCGGTGCAGAAAGTGACCAACAAATAAATATTTGTAGTTTTGCCGTACGTTGTGATCGGAGGTGGCCTAACACTCAATGACACAGGGTTTATACTGGTTCAGGCAACGTGCCCTACGTCCAGTTTGAGTCGGTTGGTGACTTTATTCCTGAGCCCAGGTGCTTGAAGTTTGCAGTGGGGTTATAAACGAGAAGGAGAAAGATGGGAGGTACAAGAGGTCCGGTAGGAAGGGCCGAGAGTGACGAGAGCCCCGCTATGAGCTAAGTGTTCGAGTGTGTGCTCGTGGTTTGAACCTGATGGTTCTGCTGTTGTGTAGTGGTGAACTTGTCGATCTAATGAATTTGAATCAGCCTACCCTGTTGGAAGAGAGCGCATCATCTTTATAGATGAAGGGGATGGCCTTACAAGTGAGAGGGAGAGAGTACGTATGCTACTGAGCCTTGTTGCCCACGCCGACGAGTATAGGATGATGGTAGGCACCCACAATATTGTTGAACGTTAGATGCACGTGAGAGGTTGTGCTGTCTTCTTCGGGTACGGCAAACGTCGGCGCCTGCCACACTGTTGATACCTGGAGGCATGCAAGGGGTTTTACCATGTTCGTCCGGTACGATAAATGTCGGCGTCCACAACACTGTCGATGCCCAGAGGCATGTGGGAGGAGCCTTACCGTATGGGAGTTAATGGCGCCCACAATACTGTATGGGAAAATGTCGGCGCCTACAACACTGCTTGGGCTCTGTTGTGCCAGGGAGGTTGCAGAGTACTGTTTCTATAGGTGTACAGAGTATGGTCCCTGATATTGCGGTTTGACTTGTGCATCCTGCCTTACTTTCCCCGTCCGTTCTCTGGTCCTTACCGAGCGGGCATCCCCGGACGGTTCGTCCTAGTCGGCTCTAAATGTGCCAGTCGGAGAAGAGTAGTGAGCAGGGGTTTGGTGCATCCCTAGTCGAAGACGTGGGTCGGAGTCGAAAGTAGTGCTTTGGCTAGGCCTTCCGGTCGGAGAGGCCGTCCGGAGGCGGGCTGGAGACCGAAGCGAGCGCTCCGGTCGAAGAGGTGGGCCGGAGTCAGAAAATGGACGTCGTTCCTTCTCGGCCAGACCTTTCGGTCGGTGATTGGATTACCCTTCTGGCCTGTCATTTAGATACTTGGGTCGGCCCATGAGTTGTGTGTTGTTTGCAATGTTGCCTGCTGGGCCGAGCCTCTGTTGGAAAGCCGGTCCGTGAGGGACCTCAGGTTTATGAACCCGACAGGAGCCCCCGAGCCCCCAGGCGATTCGGGTAGAATCGCCTGGAGGAATTTTGTCTTGACGGCGGGTGCGTGCGAGCACACCCGCGGGTGTAGCCCCTGAGCCCCCGGGTGATTCGGGTAGAATCGTCTGGGGGGTTTTGCGTGTTGCTAGTGGGGGAGGTTTTGTTTCATCGACGGGTGCGCGCGAGCGCATCCGCGGTGTAGCCCTTGAGCCCCTGGGCGATTCAGGCAGAATCGTCTGGGTTTTTTTTCAGCGGGCGTGTGTGTGTGTGTTTTAGTCGAGACGGAGTCATCAACCAAGGTGTCGTTGCGCAGCCGAGGTGTTTTAGTTTTGGGATTGGACGTGGTAGAGCTCATGGATCCTAGCGTCAGTGCGCGCCGTGGGATCGGGCGAGGCAGTTAGTTTAGGGATCGGACGAGACGAAGCTCGCGGGTCCTAGCGTCGGTGCGCGCCGTGGAATCGAGCGAGTCAGAGTCGTGGATCCTGGCCTCGGTGCAGCCCGCGCAGCCAAGGCAGTTAGTTAGTTAGTTTTAGGGATCGGGCGAGCCAGAGCTCGTGGATCCTAATGGAGAGAGTTCGGGGTCATAGACCTAGACGTTTTTGGTGTGTAGTCGAGGCATAGCTAAGTGATGGGGTGAGTTTGGGGTCATAGACCCAGGCGTTTGGTGTGCAGTCAAAGCGTAGCCGAGGGATGGGGTGAGTTCGGGGTCGCAAACCTAGTCATTTTGGTGTCTTGAGCCCCCAAGCCCCGTTGGGCCTTGGAAGGGGTCAGTTTGAGTTGTGTGCGTTACCCCGTCCTTGGTTTCTCACAACCAGAGGGGCTGAGCTTTGTCGCTTGTCTCGATCGCTTGGGCTCGAGTGACGTGCTCGGTGAGCTCGCTAACGGGTATGGTCGAGTGGAATCCGGGTCCGTCGTTCGTGGCGGGGTCGGCACCGCCCTCTTGTGGCATTCCACTGCTCCTTTACCTGCAACCCAACAGATGCCTGGGTCATTCCGGAGATCAACCCGGGTGGCCTGCTGGCCTCCCCTTGATGAAGATTCTATGGGCTTGGCAGAGGTTTAGGATCGAACGAGAAGGTTGAGATGACCCTGTCTGCTTTGGGGCAGACTGGGCAAGGGCTGCATGGGGCTCATCTGCATTTTCTCCCCTAGCTCTGTTTGTTAGGGGGCGGCCTCAAACCCTTCGTGGGCCGGCCTTCAAAATCCGGTTGGTCGTTGCTCATGTCGAATGAGGCAACTGCCGCTTCGTGACACAACACGGAGTGTTGTGATGCAATTCGCTGCACGTGCGATGCTTTAGTTCCCAAGCCCCAGGAGATTCAGGGCCTGAATTGTCCGAGGGGCACGGGCGTATGGAATGAATGCGTGTATGAATGTATGGATGATTATATAAAGAAATAGCTGGGGTCGGTAGTGTTTCCTTGATGACTCGAGTGACGGGGTTTGAGGAGTTCCAATCAAAAATGTCCGACCGGGACCCGTGCTCGTCGTTCGTGATGGAGTCGGCATGGCCTATATGGGGCATCCCTTTGCTCCTTACCTGTCTCTCGGTGTTTATCCTGAGCTGTTAGATCGACTTAGGAAGCCCGATGGTCTCTCTTGGTGGAGATCCCGTTTTGGGGTTTTCCAAGTCCCACCTAGGGATGCGGAGAGCTGCCTGTGTGTGGTGGCGCTTTGGTTCTTGCGCCCAGCGTGCGGTAGTGGTCGGCCATATCCAGTCCACATCCCATCTGATCAGGCATCATTTTGTCTGGCAGGGCACGTCCCATCGTATCCCATAAATCCTTTTGCGAACCCGGAGCGAAATGTCGGACTGGAGGTCATCCACTGTGAGGGAGTCGGTGCTGGAGGCCTTCGCCGTGAATTGGTTTCTTCCGTCAAAGGAGGTGGCGCACTGGAGGGCTCCCAGGAGGGAGGATGTTCTGCAACCTCGGCCCGGTGAGGTGGTCTCCTTCCTCGCTTTCCATGAGCGCGGATTAGGATACCCTGTGCACTGGTTTCTGTGTGGGCTCCTCAACGAGTGGGGCCTGGAGCTACAGTACCTCAATCCGATGGGGGTGCTGTATATCGCTGGCTTTGTCACCATCTACGAGGCCTTCCTCGGGATGGAGCTGCACGTGGACTTCTTCCAGCGGCTTTTCTCCAGGCAAACTTTGCCAGTGGGGAATCCGCCCGAGGCCGCACCGGTGGGGGGATTCGCCCTGTAGAGAAAACCGAGCGCGGGGGGCTCATATCCCGCGTACATCCCTAGCGACTCCAACTAGGGGTGGCACGGGGAGTGGTTTTATATCAGGAACCCAGTGGAGGCGTCGTTCTCGGCGTTCACCGGCGGGAGGCCGGAGAGGCAGGATAGTTGGTCGTGGGGCCCTTCCCGTCTAGAGAAGAAGGTGGAGATCATCGAGGCGGAGCACTAGAAGCTTGTGCGGCGTGGCCTTGACGGGGTGCGGGTGTTCCACACCCTCTACTGCCATCGGGTTGCTCCATTGGTGGAGAGGGCACGGCCGATGTGGAGGTACGGCGGCTTGTCGGACCCTGATCGTGCGTCGTCAGAGGAGCTGCCAGGTGATGAGGTCTGGAGTCACCTCAACCGGGTGCTGCAGCTGAAGCCCAAAGAGAGGGTCGATGGAAAGCCTGGACGTCTCAACGCCTCGGTGGTGTCCAAACAGGTATGCTCCTCTCTCTTTACTTTGTGTTCTTTTTCCCTTTGCTTTCCTGCTTTTTTATTTTGAGTCACCTGTTTCGTAGGGACTTGATGCTTACAAGTCCCGGCTGCACCTTCTGAAGGGGCCAGAGGGCGCGGCACGGTAGGTTGCCTAGAAGGAGGTGGCGGATGCCAGAAAGAAGAAGAAAGCCGAGGTGGCTCGGCGGAAGTATGAGAAGGAGAAAGAGGTCACCCGGCGCGTGAAGGATGGGGAAAGAAGGAGCGATGTCTAGTCAGAGCTCGAGTCGGAGGATCCCATAGAGGTGGATGACATGATTTTCTCCGAGGAGGAGGAAAGTCGGAAGGTCGTTGTGACCTCGGCGGAGCGTCGTGACCCTACGGCGATGTCTGCTGACGATGAGCAGGAGGCGGAGAGGCGCGCTGAGGTTCCCATGCCAAGCAAGCGTGCTACGAGCGCGGACACCGTCAGCGAACAGGAGGCAAAGCGGACACGGTCACCGTGCCCCTCGGTGGCGTCGCCAGTCTCGTCCCCGCCTACTACGGGCGTGGCCGAGCAGGCCAGGCGGTCAGAGGAACGGGCTTGCACCCGTGCGTCGCCGAAACCAGTGCCAGTGCGTGACTCACAGCGGGAGGACGCCCCGCCTGCTGCTCTGGTCGGTGCATCCCGAGCAAAGGTTGTGGTGACCCACAGGTCGGGTAGGAGCCAGTTGGGATGATTCCACCCCCGGCTGAAGTGTGGGGGTGCGGGTTGCAGCCTAGGAGCGGTCCTCGCCCTATGGGCCCGTCGACGTTGGGTCTTGGTTTTAGAGTCATGTCGCTTACCTCTCGATATGTTTTTCTTTGTTTCTTTTCGATCTTTTGCTGTTGAGTCTTTTTGGAGTATGACTGACCTATACTTTTTGTCAGCGGCCAGACGATGACGGGGTTGAGCATCGCCCCAACTCCCATGCAGGAGGTTTGGAGGCCCACCCTGCAGTGCGCCGCGACGAGCGGCGGGGGGAACAGAGTGGTGGCGGCGAGTCCTACCCTTCTGGGGGTGGTGCTCCCCGGGTCGGTTGCTAGTACGGTGGCAGCGGCGGTGACGGTGCTGGCGACGATCCCAGTGGTGATAGTGGAGGCTTCGCCGGTGGTGTCCCTCATGGCCCTCCTCCACTAGCTGCGGCGAAAGAGGAGAAGGAGACCGAGCCCCCTACCTCATCGGGCAAAGGGCTGCATGGCTCACCCTCACGGTCGGAGCTAAAGGCACCGAGGGGAGACACGGCCAGGATGGAGTCGGAACACCCATCGGTAGCCTACGCAACCGAGGTGGTGGAGATCCCATCTGACAATGAAGCGGATGACGTGGTGGAGCTGCCGGTGCCATCGCAGGAGCTGGCGGTGGTTCAGTCAGAGGCTAGGCCCTCTGGTGGGCTACCAGAGGGTGACCTGGAGTGGCCCTACCCCGAGGACCCATCAAAGGTGCGGTTCATCCTTCGATATTCCTAGGAGTGTCAGCTCTAGGACATCCTTGGGGGGAAAGGACTCGCCATGGAGTCCGATCTCGCCAAGCTGTCGGTGAAGCTCATGGACGCCTAGGAGCGGGTTAAGTCCGCCCAGCAGTTGGTCAAGATCGACCTACAGCTCGCCGCAGAGGTGAGTTTCCCGTGTTTGTCCTCGATCTCTTAGTCTCTTGTTGGTTGCCTCAGCATGCTTGTTTCTCGTTTTCGTAGGGTCTGAAGGAGATGTCATCCCGCAAGTCCCGTTTCCTCCGGATGGAGCATGCTCAGATGGTCGAGCTTGAGCGTGAGCTGAAGTCCATCCGCCGTGAGTCCCAGGACCGAGCGGCTGAGGTGACCGCGGTGCGGGTGGAGGAGCAGCATGTAGCAGAGCGGGCGACTGCCACTGAGCAAGGGCTTGAGGCGGCGAAGGCCCGCCAGGCGGAGACCAAGGCGGGGCTACGGAAATCCCTGGCGGATACCGAGCCGGTGCTCCAAAAATCCCTAAAGACCCTTGAGTTGGAGCGGAATGCCCTAGAGTCGGTGTGAAAGGCCCTGGAGTCGGAGCGAAAGGCCCGGTCAAAGGTAGACCAGGAAGTGCTCACGCTTAGGGGCCGGGTGGTGGGGATGGAGGAGGCAAGCACCCGGCTGCGCGAGCAGGTGGCCCGATAGGCGGAGGAATTCTCTGCCCTTGAGAACTTCCACCTCGGTACATACCTTTTCTATGTTTTGTTGTGTTGGTTTCTTCCTTCAGCTTATTTCTGAGCTTGTCGCCCTTCTTCCAGAGCTAGGCGGAAAGGTGAAGTCGTTGGAGTGGGGCATGGAGACGGTCGAGGCGACTTTTGGCCAGAATGCAGAGGCGCTGGCCAAGTCTCTTAAAGAGCGATTTGCTCTCGAGGGGGAACTTGACCAGATCCGCAGTGTTGCCCAGCTTGTCGTCTCGGAGGTCTTTGGGTCGGCGCCAAGTACTAGCGCACCCACCATCTAGCTGGCGGAGTTCTCGGATGAGGTCTGGGCCCTCATCACACATGGGCTGTTCTACGGAGTGTCAGGGGTGTTGACTTTGGTGGCGACGTACCACCCGAACCTAGACTTCACCACTATCTGCAGCGGGTATGCTAATGGCTTGAGCACGGAGGACATCAAATCGCTCGGGGAGAGCTTGCTGTCGCACGCAAGGTTGGTGGCAGAACAAGTCTCTGCGCAGTGGGTGATGGATGCCCGCCATGAGGACATAGCCGGAAGCATGCGTCGGGGGGACGTCGCCCAGCCTACGGATGGCGCAGAGCCTGGGTCGGAAGTGGACATCGTACCGCCTTCAACCGAGCCGAATGTGGTCCCGCCGGGGAGTGAGCGGCCTGCGCCTTCGTCGGTCGCACCGACAACAGATGCCGCCGAGCTGCCCCAATAGCTTGTAAAGTATAACTAGTTTAGTAGATGCAAAAAGTTTAAGTTCATGGGGGAGCCCCCGTGTAAACATTCTTGTGTACTTAATGACTACAATCGGTTTTGTTTTTTTGTGATGGAGTCACTCCGTTCGGGGGAGCTTGTCCCTTTCGTTTCTTAGTTTTACCTTAGCATAATTTTGTTTTTTATTCTTTCTTTTTCATACTTTCCCGTTCATCTCGTAGGCTGCAACCTTAGGAGCCCAGGCGTGGCCCGTGAGGCTCAGCTGCTTGTAACCGTAGGTAGAGGCGGGGTGCAATCGGTCGGAATATTTTAAAGCAAAGGTACGTAAGCCAATTTAAAGGAACAAACTATCCTTTTATTCGGGTAGGAAGGAGTTTCACCATATGATAGTAAACAAAAAGAGAGGTAGTAGTGCACCCTCGTGGAGCCCCCGAGCGACCCGGGCCAAAAATGTTTGGGTCAGGGTGCTTTTATAGGAGCAAACGTTAAGTAAACAATGGTAAGACTGAACTTTAGGGGAAGAAACAACATAGTTGTTCCAAGCGTTGGTGAGAATGTCGTCATTGTCGTCCTTCAGTCGGTAGGTTCCGGTCGAATCACCTCGACCTTCAGTCGTCCAGATCCTTGCCCGCTACGCCCCCTTTTTGGCTGCTGCTTCTTCGCCTTTTTCTTCCTTTGGCCCGCCGGCCTATCGTAGAAGGCGCTTGAGGAGCTCATAGTCCTTGTAGAGGTGTTTGATGGGGTAGGCGTGGTTGGTGCATGGTCTCTCCATGAGCTCGTTGAAGTGGCCTAGAAGGTCCTACTGGGGCTATATGCCCGTGTGATCGGCCATGGCGACCAACGCGGAGTTGGCCGATCAACGGCGTTCTTTTCTGTTCTTTTTCCCTTCTGCGTGGAGGGGCCCTCGTCCTGATCCTGGTGCTTGGCCTTGCCTTTGCCTCGGCCCTGTTGGAGCGCTACAGGAGCGGCGCTCGCTGGATGCGTCGGACAAAGGCCCATGGTCCCGGGCCATCTAGGATGGGACTCTAGTCGCTGCTGCGAGCATCTCGGTTCGGCCCGAGCCGCTCATGTACAGGCGGTCGGTGCAGAGCGGTCACCAAGTCAAGACGAGGCAGAAATGCAGCTTCCTGTGCCACGCTTGGCGGCCGTAGCGGTGAGCGGGTGAAGCGATTCGTCTGGTGCGTCCCCACTCCCCTGATGGGGAGAGAGGCTGTGAGTTGGTATTGCAATGCCAAGCTCTCCGCCTGTTGAACGGCAGTGGTCTCCACTAGTGCCCGGAGGTTCCGATGGATCGCCTGTTCCTAGGGGTCGTTCGGCTTGGGAAGGCCGCGTAGAAGCATTGCTGTAGCGGCGATGTTCTGATTGGCCCGAGCGAACAATGGGGAATCGTTCCCCTAGTCCATGGTGTTGCGCTGGGCCCAACGGGTGCGACCCCGGGCGTCGCTCACTGGTTTATGCGCACGAAGCGCAGTGTGGGGCGCCGAGCGCACTGGTGCAGTCGGCGGCTGGTTCAGCCGCTGTTGTCGTAGCTTCTCGCCATGCTCCCATGTGAGATCAGGGGTCTCCGTATGAGGGTCTGGAGTGGTGTGAGTCTGCAAGGACTCCGTCACCATCGGTGGCTATCCTGGAGCGTCCGCCATAGCGCACTCCTAGGACGGACGGTGGCTAGGTGCCATGTCACCGATGCTGGAGCCATCACTCTCAACATCATCATCCATGAGGTCGAGAAAACATGTGGGAGCATAGCTCGCCATCCCCACGAATTCAGACATGAGAGGGGGCGGCGTCAGCATCCTTCGGAGCCCCGGGCGTCCATGTCCGTGGGAGACGCGAGGCCGTAGAGGAACCGGTCACATGGCGGTCGTGGCAGGGACAAAAGGGTCCCTCTAGATAATCGGCGCAAGATAGAGAATAACAAGTAAATAACAGCATGTACGTTACTCACAACAAGGTTTGAGCAGAGAGTTTGCTCAGAATGAAGCGCAGATGCCTCGTCGTCCTATGTCCTAGAGCCAATGGAGGGAGCCCCTCCGATGGGCACCGGAATGAGTGCCTCCTCGCGAAGGTGTAGTACGCCGAGCCAGTTGGCGACGAAGTCTAGGCTTCCAAAGAGGAAGGCCTGGGATGGCTCGGAGACGGGTGGAACCCACATCCCAACAGGTGGGAGTGCGGGAAACTCCAGTGAGCCGAAGCGAGTCGTATTGTCTGAGCCCGCCATGGCGAAGGTGGTGGAAAAGTGGGCCATCCGATGACCAAAAAGTGTTGAACGTACAACATCTTCCCCATGGACGGCGCCAACTGTCGTTGTAGAAAGTGACCAACAAGAAAATATTAGTAGTTTTACCGTACGTTGTGATCGGAGGTGGCCTAGCATTCAATGACATAGGGTTTATACTGGTTCAGGCAACGTGCCCTACGTCTAGTTTGAGTCGGTTGGTGACTTTATTTTTGAGCCCAGGAGCTCAAAGTTTGCAGTGGGGTTACAAACGAGAAGGAGAAAGATGGGGGGTACAAGAGGTCTGGTCGGACTCCGGTCAGAAGGGCCGAGAGTGACGGGAGCCCCGCTATGAGCTAAGTGTTCGAGTGTGTGCTCGGGGTTTGAACCTAGTGGTTCTGCTATTGTGTAGTGGTGAACTTGATCGATCTAATGAATCTGAATCAGCCTACCCTATTGGGAGAGAGCGCATCCACTTTTATAGATGAAGGGGATGGCCTTACAAGTGAGAGGGAGAGAGTATGTATGCTACTAAGCCTTGTTGCCCACACCGGCGGGTACAGGATGATAGTAGGTGCCCACAATATTGTTGAATGTCATATGCATGTGGGAGGTTGTGTTGTCTTCTTTGGGTACGACAAACGTCGACATCTGCCACACTGTTGATACCTGGAGGCATGCAAGGGGTTTTACCATGTTCATCCGATATGATAAATGTCGGTGCCCACAACACTGTCGATGCCCAGAGGCATGTGGGAGGAGCCTTACCATATGGGAGTTAATGGCGCCCACAATACCGTAGGGGAAAATATCGACGCCTACAACACTGCTTGGGCTCTGTTGTGCCAGGGATGTTGCAGAGTACTGTTTCTACATGTGTACAAAGTACAATCCTCGGTATTGCGGTTTGACTTGTGCGCCCTGCCTTACTTTCCCCATCCGTTCCCTGGTCCTTACCAAGCGGGTGTCCTCGGTCGGTTAGTCCTAGTTGGCTCTAAATATACCAGTCGGAGAAGAGCAGTGAGCAGGGGTTTGGTGCATCCCCAGTCGGAGACGCGGGGTCGGAGTCGGAAGTAGTGCTTTGGCTAGGCCTTCCGGTCGGAGAGGTCGTCCGGAGGCGGGCTGGAGACCAAAGCGAGCGCTTCGGTTGGAGAGGTGGGCCGGAGTCGGAAAACGGGCGCCGTTCCTCCTCAGCCAGACCTTCCGGTCGGTGATTGGATTGCCCTTCTGGCCTGTCGTTTAGATACTTGGGCCAGCCCACGAGTTGTGCGTTGTTTGCAACGTTGCCTGCTGGGCCGAGCCTCTGTTGGGAAGTCGGTCCACGAGGGACCCCGGGTTTATGAAACCGACATATTGTAATCATGTTCATCTTATTTATGCTTGATTTGTTTCTCTCAAATAGCAACAATGTGAAGCAAAGGGAATTTAGTCGGAAGTTAGGCTCGGAAAGAACGAATGACCTAAAATCTGCTACTATTCCCATTGATCTTTTTGTCCTACTCTTGCACTAGCAGCTTGAAAGTGTTCGAACTCTATGAGATCTGCACTACTATTTATTATTTATTTTGTAGCCAGAATTAGTATGGTCGTAAATTAGATTACTGTTGAACCTTGTTGCATGGTCTATGAAGCTTGTTTCGTTACTAGAACTCAAGTTTTGAGTTACATAAAAGTGCTAATATGGTCCTTAATTATCTCTAATCTAATTGTTGAAACTTGTAAACGTATGAACTATGGCAATTACATATCCTTGTGACCATGTGATTTGTAATGTCATTGTACTAAAAAACTGACGCATATGCTAAATGTCAATATTTTTTCAGGAGAAGTGGAGCGCACGAGTGATAGGATGGTCAATGTCAAGCCAAGCTTTATTGCATTGGTAGTCATAGCTAATTAGAATTTGATGTGTACACACAAGTGTATGTCGAATACCTTTTGGGTTTGAAAATTGTGTGTATCTAGCTGAGTTTGATATGGGATTGTTTCATTCTAGATGTGTACAAACAAATGTTACCATATATTGTTGTTCTAAAAAATTAATGGCTCGCCAATATCGTTTGATGCTAAGCGTTGCAATATAGATTGTCGGCATCATCATTTGACAGTGCCAATATATGCTATAGCAACAAACAAATGGTGTGGCAATAGAACTTAAAAGCAACAAAACATTTAGTGTGGCAATAGGGTTTCACCTATAGCAAACAAACATTTAATGTGGCAATAGAGGGCACTATCTTTAGCAACCAAACAATATGTGTGGCAATAGAGAGGCCACTTGTAGCAACCAAACATTTGTCGTGGCAATAGAGGGTTTCACCTATAGCAACCACAGAGATAGTGT
Source organism: Miscanthus floridulus (assembly GCF_019320115.1). NCBI lineage: Eukaryota > Viridiplantae > Streptophyta > Magnoliopsida > Poales > Poaceae > Miscanthus > Miscanthus floridulus. Next base: position 99,735,063 of record NC_089598.1, read on the forward strand.
GGCAATAGAGGCCATGTTCGCTTGTCTTATGAGCCGTACTGTTTCAATGAAGAAACATTGTTTTTCTCTCACAATAAATCAACGAACAGTACTTTCAGCCATGGCTTTTCAGCGAAGTGAACAGGGCCAGAGGGTCCATCTATTGCAATGCTATTAAAGCGTGGCAATAAGGTCTATTGCAACACCCATTGTCGTTACCATTGCACCTATTGTCACTCTTTGGGTATGTGGCATTAGGTATCTCTAGCAACGCTAGGTTAGTATTGCAACACCCATAGTGGTTGCTTGTATTATGGCTTGCAACACTCCATTGTATTGCAATAGAGGAAAATCTATTGCAACACCAAAATGAAGTGTTGCGCAAACCTATTGCTATGGCATTTGTGGCAACGTCTCCCGACTAATTTTTTTTTGTTGCAATTTTATCTATTGCAATATTTTTTGGCTTATTGCAATACTTTTAGGCCGTTGCATCAGGACGAAAACCTTATAGTGAGTGTTACTAGAACTTAAAAAGTGTTACAACTGGCAATCACGGTAACACTAGGCAAATGTTCTGAAAGATTAGTAAATGTGTTACAAACTATGTGTTTTATCATAATGTGAAGTGTTACTAGAGAAAAAAATATTACAGCAAAAATTATTGTAACACTAGACAAATGTTTCTGTAGATAAATAAATATGTTATAATAATGTTATTAAGAAAACTAGTAACACTTTTTTAAGCATACAGTAACACAAGTTGGTATCAGTGTATCCTGCTAGTGCGCGCGGATGGACGGTAACCTGGAGGTGGTGCCGCTAGCTTACCTTGCCGCTCACATGATATGATTTCTCCTACTACCAGTAGTATATATAGCGTGTACCCAGTACTAGTGACGGGGACGGGGCAGCCGGGCAGGGGCCTCTTCTTTTTTTTTTTTTTTTTTTGAAAAGTTGAAGGTCCCCAGGAGAGTTCTTTTCTACGATAGAAATGTGTGCTGACGAGATCAAAAAAGAGGTTGCACATGGCTTTAATGTTCCGGTTTGACTCTTGAATTATTTTTAATGTTTAATCATTTTTAATTTTATCATAAAAATAGCATTTTTATTTTTGTCCTCGCGTTGTCGCACAACATGCGTTGGTGCGACAAGATTTACTACGTTAGACGGTAATTTTCTCATGAAAAACCTTATCACTCCACTCCCATAGGCACGACAGTACTATTTTGGTGACGTCGGTTGGTAGGTCGATGGCGTGTCGTCATCGGAGCATAGCGGTGGGCATGTGAGGGTCGATTGCCGCCGGGTTCACCATTCTGGATGCTTGGGAGAGCGTGCAGCGTGCAGATGGACAGGACCAGAGAGGCTGGTGGTATGTGGTGTCGCTAGCTTAGGCCTGGTTTAGTTGGTGAATTTTTTTTGAAAAATGGTATTGTAGCATTTTCGTTGTTATTTGGCAATTAGTGTTCAATCATAGTCTAATTAGGCTTAAAAGATCCGTCTCGTCAATTTCGTCTAAACTGTGTAATTAGTTTTATTTTTTTATTTATATTTAATGCTTCATGCATGCGTCCAAAGATTCGATGTGACGAGGAATCTTGAAAAATTTTGTAAAATTTTGGGAACTAAACATGCACTTACCTTAACTTGTAGTGTTTGGTTGGTGGGAAGGGACGGGACAATTCCACTTCTCAGGCTGTTAGGGGGCAGAGTCATTCCCTGGAGAATATTCGTCCAAGATCGGGTTTGCCTCGCCCTTGGAAAAGAAACTGATGGGGACGGCCCACCTACGACGAGTGGCGTGCGTGCTCCAAGCAAGGCCTTGTTTAGATTGTAAATTTTTGCAATCTGGACACTGTAGTACGTTTTGTTTGTATTTGACAAACTTTGTCCGATCATGGATTAATTAGGCTCAAAAGATTCGTCTCGTGATTTACAACCAAACTGTGCAATTAGTTATTTTTTTTACCTACATTTAATGTTCCATGCATGCGTCCAAAAACTGATGTGATGGAGAGAGAGTGAAAAAACTTGGAATTTTGAGACAATCTAAACAAGGCCGAAGAAGGGCGCGTAGGCCAAAGGCGGTGGCGCAGGGTGGCGCGCGGGCCCCTGGCCACGGTCGGTGCCGTGCAGGCCCAAAGTCATGGGTAGACGGCGCAAGCATGTGAGGACGCGGCGGCCGCGAGCAGCTAGGGGAGGCCGGCCGCTGGGGCCGCGACGACATCCACAAAAAGAAGAAAGGATAAGGAAGAACAAAAAAGAAAAAAGAAAAGGGAAAAGAACAGAGAAAAAATCTCATGAATGTGGGTCCTACATGTCAATACCCCATCCACTTTTAATCGGCCTGTTCGCTGGTTGGTTTCTAGGCTGATAAGCTCGGCTGGTGCGGATTTGTTGTGTGAAAAAAACACTGTTGGCTGACTGATAAGCCCTGGCTGAAACCAAAAAGCGAACAGGTTGAATATCACAAAACCAAACAGAAAACAAAATCATCCTATCCCTTCTCGACCCAGCAACAGATGAGATCGTCCCACCTATGAAAACTGAGACGATGGGTCCATCTCATGCTACATTGAGTCCCAACCAAATACTGCCTTAGCTTGCCGCTAAGTTGAAATGATATCTCTACTAATATCTCGGCTACCAATATCGTATATACAGCGCGCGTGCAGTACTTCTTCTATCTAGAAAAGAATATATAATTATGAAAAATATGTCAATCAAATTAGTTCAACTTTAACCAAGTTTACAGTAAATAGCATTAGCATTTATGTCTTAAAATAAATTTATTATGAAAATATATTCTATAACTAATCTAATGATATTTATTTTGTCTTATGAGTATTAATACATTTTTATATAATTTTAGTTAAAGTTGAAATTATTTGACTTTTTAAAATACGAGAATTGCATTGTTAGTAGTAAGAGGGAGTACTGTCGACGGGGACGGGCAGGGCCTCATCTTTTCAGAGAGAGAAGCCACGTCGATGCCCATGACTTTCTTTTTAACGATACGTGTGATGACGCCTGCTGCCTGCACCGGTTAATTACGCACATATCTTGAGTATTTTTTTTATAGAAGATGGGATCCAGAAGGCTGGTCAGTCTTTTTTACTACTCTCAAATGGCCGGCCTTTTCTTTTCTTTTCTTTTCTTTTGACAAATCTCTCAAATGGCCGGCTTGGTGAATGGTGACCATAGTACGTGGCCTCTTCCACAAGGGATGGATGTTTGTCCAACATGCATGTCCATTCAACGGTAGATTTAAATTTCCGTGCGGTACATATGCATACGTGACGCCAAAAAGTTTGGACGGCTAGCTAGCTAGTTAACTGACTCGCGCGCTGACGCGCGCACGCATGATTAATGAACATATTCGTATTCTAACCGTTGTCGTTATTATTCTAGACCAACCAAATTTTCGCCGTCATTTCCCTCCTACCGTCCTGTTCGGTAGGACTGAAAAATACTGTTCCGGCTGATTGTTGTGAGAGGAAAATACTGTTCTGGCAGGACATGAACAGTGATTTCATGAGGTGGCTGGCCAGCCAGCTAGCCGAACAACCTCTACATCTCTGGTTTGCATGGCAACACACCAGCGATGGATTTGACTAAAACCAAGTTAGGCCTGGTTTGAATGTTGTCGAATTCATTTCAATTCACATGTGTTGGGTGGATTGAGGTGAAATTTAGTTTAAATTCCACTCCGATCCACCCCCAACCCATGTGGATTGATGCGATTCAAAACTACACCCAAACAAGGTCTTAATTATTCAAAAAAAAACAAGCGATGAATTTGACTAAAACCACATTAACGTTATACTCAAGGGCCCCCCAAGGATCACATACCTGTTGTAGGGGCTAATTCAATTCGTGTTTGATGTGAAACATGGTACTGGTAGACACCAACCCCGTACGACGATGCAGCAAGGAGGATAACAACTTTCATTTTCTCGCGTCCAAGTAAACAACTCCTGGTGCCAAACCTGATTTATGCACCAAATAAACTAGGAGCAATTACATTTCTGCCCTCATTTTCATTTCTAATTGTATGTTTACCTTCCTTTTTTAGATTTTGCATATTTGCCCTCACTTTCTGAATTTGAGTACGTGTTCGTGTTGCCCTGTTCCGTCAAGCGATACTAACGGTGTCAGCCCACAGCTCGCCGCGTCGGACGCTGCCTGCATAGCTTGCCCCGCTAGCCGCTTGCCTGCCATGCTGCTAGCCTGCGCAGCCAGACGCGTCGGCCCGCCGTTGCCCCTGCGGCCAGCAAGTACGGAAAGCTAAGAGAGGAGTGTTAGATTGATCTCTAATCTTAAACTGGGCTCAATGGCCCAGTTGGTCCTTTGATCCGCGCCCTGATCGAGGGCGTCCAACCCACTATGGCTGGAGGACCCCTGTCACACTGTGCTATATATAGAGGTGTGAGCCAACGGCTCTGTGTACGAGGTTTACCGTGAGTCGAGCTCCACACCAAAACTTAAACCCTAATCACAATCAGAGAGGGGTGCAGCCAGTGACGGGAAGCCACCAGTCGTGCCGCCTCGCTCCACCGATGTCGACGTCTTCATTGACCTCTTCCCCGAATGTCGCTGCCCGTGCGCAGACTTCACCGACGAATGAGATGGCGGCTTCTGAACCATCTCCCTCTGCGGTGTCAGGTTCGACACGTTCTTCTTCTATTCCTCTCTGTCTCTCTACTCTCGATATTGTATTAACAGTAAAGAGAACCCGCTAGACCTAACCGTAGATGATCTTTTCGATCTCAACAATGGTACCAGAGCCAGGTCTTTTAGGGCTTTTAGATCTAGATCGGGTGAACGAAAAACACAGTCAAATCGAATCCCTAACCCTAGTTTTGATCCGAAATTTCTAACCCTAACCGGGTAAAAGAAAATGAAAAGAGACCGGGGGGTGGCGGGGGTCACTCAACTGTCGGTCACAGCCGCCACCGCGCGGGGAAAGGTGTCGCACCGCCGTCTTTGTCGGCGCGCGGCAAGAAAATAAAAGAGCCGCCACTCGCCTGCTCGTCACCACGACGCGTGTGCACTCAGGGCGTCGACACGGGGCCGCTCGACGATGGCGCGCTCTCCCTCCGGGGAGCGCGTGCGCCGGCGAGAGGGGCGGCGGCGGCGCCGCCACCTCCTCCTCCGTCCGGCCATGGAGCCAGGTGCTGCTTCTCTGTGTTTTGGCGCAAGAGAGATAGGAGGACGGGAAGAGAAAGAGAGGAGGGAGGATACCCGACGCGGGGGCGAGCTTCGGCTCACCGGACCGGCGGCGTCCTCCTCACCGACGCCGATGGCCGCTTTGGCTGCCTCCATGCAGCGTGCGGCGCAGCAGAGAAAGCAAGAGAAATGGAAATGGGGTTAGGGTTTTGGGGAGGCCGTCGTCGCCGTTTTGTTCGCGCGAGATGGACGGACGACCGTCGGATCGAGTTGGGCGGCTCAGATTGATGCGGGGCATGGCGGGATGCCAAGATGGGCCGCTTTCCTAGCCCAGGCCCAGGTTACGGCCTGGACGCGGGGAGCGACCCGCGCGCTGACTCGGCCATGAGCCGTTGCTGGGCCGCGCTGCGCAAATTGGCCGCGCGCACTGCTGCGGACTTGCTGCTGCGTCGCTGGGCTGGGCACTGCGCCGTGCTGCTAAGCCGCGCGCTGGTGCAGCCAGTTGGGATGCGGGCCGCACTCCACTGGGCCGGGCCAAAATGAATAGAAGAGTAATTTTTGTTTTATTATTTTTTAGAAGTGAAATTGATGAATTTTGTTTTAATTCTCTGTTAAATTTTGAACCATCAGGATAATTTTTCAGAGAATAGAGAAATTACAGAGAAATGCTTCTTGAAAATAGATAATTTTTTATGTTTTCCGCTGTTAAAGAAATAGTTTATTCTTCAGTTATTTTGAACCAACGTGATATTTAATTGGAGAAAAAGAGATTTTGACATGATTATGATGTTGTTATTTTCTAACCAATGTTGTTAATAACAATATCGTAATTTTAATGATTTTATGCATTATTTTTATTTTTGCCCAACGGTGATGTAGATTTAATGTATAAACAGTTGTATGTTTTAATGTTGACCAACGTTGGAATCAAGGCATGTAATTGTTGTTATTATTTATGTTCTCACTCTATATGAATTGTGTTTTCAGGCGAATACAACTTGATGGGTTGTATCAAAGAGATCCCCACTCTCAAAGGTGACAACTACACAGAGTGGAAGAAAAAGATTGACCTGACCTTCATCTTGGCTGAGGTGGACTGGGTAGTCACCTCACCGTGTCCCACTAAGCCTATGGCACCGATGAGGGAGACAAACGAGGCTGATGCGCTTGGACAACTAGAGAGAGGGATTTTAAATCCCAAAAGATATCCTATGATGTTGAGCATAGGAAGTGGGTCACTGTCAATAAGAAATGTTTGGCTGTGATAAAGAACACGATTGAGTCCGCAATTGTAGGCTCAATTCCAGAGTGTGACACGGTCACCGAGTACCTCGATAGAATAAAGAGTCAGTTTACTGGCTCTTCAAAGACATATACTACCCAGCTGATAAAGCAGCTGGTGATAGAGAGGTACTCTAAAAATGGTGACATAAGAGAGCACATACTAAGGATGAGCAATTTGACATCCAAGCTAAAACCAATGGATCTGGCTCTCAAGGAATAGTTCCTTATCCATCTGATTTTTGCTTCCTTGCCAAAGGAATTTGACACTTTTGTTGTCAACTACAACATATAGCCCAAGAAGTGGGACTTAGAGAGGCTCATGGCTATGTGTGTGCAAGAGAAGAGAATAAAAGCTGCCAATGGTGGTACTATCAATTATGTCAAAGACAACAAGAAAAAGAATAATAATGCTAACTCCTCTTCAAAGTCAAAGGAAAATGGTCCTATGCTGCATCAGCCTCAGCAGAACAAGTTTACGGTAGAGAAAGACCAGTGTCTCTTTTGCAAGAAGACAGAACATTATAAGAAAGATTGTCCCAATTACTTAAAGATTATCATGGCAAAGAAAGGTGAGAACATTATTACGTTCATAAATGAATCCCTATATGTACAGTATTCGAAATCTACTTAGTGGATTGACTCAGGTGCAACTGTTCATGTTGCTAATTCCTTATAGGGATTCCATTCGACGAGGACTACGCAAAAAAGAGAAAGACACGTTAAAGTTGCAAATGGAGTCCGAGCAGATATTGAAGCCGTTGGCGATCTTTCTCTAGAGCTTGCTGATGGCTTCACACTTTTACTTATAGATGTACTTTATGTTCCCTCTTTACAGAGAAACTTGATTAGTGTTTCATGCTTGGACAATGATGGATATGATTGTCATTTTGGAAATGAAAAATGTAAGATAATATTTAATAATGCATGTGTTGGTCTTGCTATCTTACAAAATGAGCTTTATTTGTTATCACTACATGATGATATGAATATTGTATGCGATGATGGGAACGTTGCGTGCGACAATAAGAATGTATCCTCGTCTGCGGATGTAAACAAAAAACGAAAGAGAGCTCACGATGCGTTGTCGAAATTATGGCACTGTCGTTTAGGCCATATTTCTAGGGGGAGAATAGAAAGACAAGTTAAGAATGATATTCTTCCTCCATTAGAGTTCTCAGATTTAGAACAATGCAGAGAATGCATAAAAGGAAAGTATATAAAGAAAATTAAGAAAGATGTCAAACGAAGCGCAGGAATTTTATAGATTATTCACACAGACATTTATGGTTCATTTCCTGTAAAGAGTGTGGATGATTATGATTCATTCATAACATTCACAGATGATTACTCCCGTTATGGCTACATTATCCAATCAAAGAAAGAACAGAAGCATTGGATAAATTTAAGATATTTAAGATAGAAGTTGAAAACCAATACAATTTAAAGATTAAGATAGTCAGGTCCGACCGTGGGAGGGAGTACTATGATCGGCATACCCCATATGGCCAAGTTCCTGGACCTTTTGCAAGGTTCTTACAGGAGAATGGTATAGTAGTCCAGTATTCTACACTGGGCGAACCTCAGCAGAATGGAGTAGCTGAAAGACACAATCGTACCCGAATGGATATGGTGCGCAGTATGATAAGTTACTCCACCTTACTGTTGAGCATATGGATGGAGGCGTTAAAAACTACCATTCATATTCTCAATAGAGTACCAAGTAAGTCGGTGCCCAAAACACCGTATGAGTTGTGGACAGGAAGAGTGCCCTCACTAAACCACTTACGTGTGTGGAGGAGTCCTGCTATGGCTAAAGTATTTAATCCAAACATTGGGAAGCTAGATCCCAAACAGTAAGTTGTTATTTCATTGGCTACCTAGAAAAGTCAAAAGGTTTTTGTTTCTACTGTCCAGACAGACATACAAAATTTGTAGAAACGAGACACGCTGTCTTCCTAGATGATGAAATGATGAGGAGGACCATGGTAGCTCGAGAAATTGACCTTGAAGAGAAGTGGATATATGCGCCCACTCCGATGATTTATGAGTCATTTTTCTCACTACCTGCTATCGCTGCACCGACAGTGCAAGATACTGTGGTGCCAACACCTGTTGTTATTCCGCCTGTGACAACAATAAATGACAATGAGGAACCTGTTCTTTAGGATCCTATAGAACTATTGCCACACATGAGGGGGAGCAACAACAGCCTCAAACAGAAGATGTGCCAAATGTGGAGGCTCCTAGAAGGCCTCAAAGAGTTAGAAAATCAGTTATTTCTGCTGACTATGAAATATACAATACTGAAGAATTTTAAATGGAGGATGATCCCACCTCATTTGAAGAAGACATGAGAAGTGATCATTCATCAAAGTGGCTTGAGGCCATGGAAGATGAAACAAAATCTATGAATGCCAATAAAGTTTGGGACTTGAAAATAATTCCTAAATGAGCCAAAACAGTAGGCTATAAATGGGTCTACAAAACAAAACTTGACTCTCAAGAGAATATAGAGAGATATAAAGCGCGACCTGTGGCAAAAGGCTTTACGCAAAGAGAAGGCATTGATTATAATGAGACTTTTTCTCCAGTCTCATGTAAGAATTCCTTTAGAATCATAATGATATTAGTGGCATATTACGATTTAGAATTATATCAAATTGATGTAAAGACGACATTTCTCAACGGAGACTTGGAGGAAAATGTTTACATGGCACAACCGAAAGGTTTTGTCATGGAAGGAAAAGAACGAATGAGATGCCGCCTAAAGAGATCCATTTATGAATTAAAATAAGCTTCAAGATAGTGGTACTTGAAGTTTGATCAGACAATGAGGAATTTTGGGTTTAAAGAGAATGTAAAGGACAATTATGTCTATGCAAAGTTTAAGAATGGGAAGTTTATCTTCCTTATCCTATATGTGGATGATATATTACTTGCTAGTAGTGATGTCAGTCTACTACTGGAGACAAAGAAGTTTTTGTCCTCAAAATTTGATATGAAAGATCTTGGTGAAGCTTCGTTCATTCTAGGGATCAAGATTCACCGAGATAGAGGTAAAGGGGTATTAGGACTATCACAAAAGGCATACATAGAAAAGATTTTAAAGAAATTCAATATGCACAAATGTAGTCCCTCACCTGCTCCTATAGTCAAGGGCGACATATATGGGATTTTCAATGCCCTAGGAATCAGTATGAGATCGATCAAATGAAAACGGTTCTATATGCTTCAGCTGTCGGAAGCTTGCAATATGCTCAAGTATGTATGCGCTCCGACTTGGCATTTGTTACCGGGTTACTTGGTAGATTCTAGAGCAATCCTAGAACAGAACACTAGAAATTAGTAAAGAAAGTCTTGCGTTATTTGTAAGGAACAAAAAGCCTCATGATGACGTATAGAAGATCAGATTCACTCCATATAGTAGGATATTCATATTCTGATTATGCGGGAGATGATAGAAAATCCATGTCTGGATATGTATTCACTCTCGTAGGGGGAACTATTTTATAGAAAAGCTAAAAGCAAACCGTCACTACATCATCCACAATGTATGCCGAGTTTGTAGCGTGTTATGAGACAACGGGACAGGTGAACTGGCTAAAGAAGTTCATACCCGGTTTGAAGGTGGTTGACGACATCTATAGACCACTTAAGTTATACTGCGATAATAATCCAGTAGTACAGTATGCTCACAACAATAAGTCAAGTGGTGCTGCCAAACATATTGACATAAAAGTATTATGTTGTGAAAGATAAAGTCTGGGATCATGTTATAAGTCTCGAGCATATAAGTACCGAAAAGATGCTCGCGGATCCGCTTACAAAAGACTTACCACCCAACGTGTTCATAGAACATGTAGTCGGCATGGGTTTAAGGGAAAGTCTATAATTCCTGGACAAAAGAAGGCCCAAATTTAAGTATCTATTTTAGAACAGAGTGGTGTGTTGTAGTTGTTAAATCTATCGGCAATTGACCGTGACGATGAAACATGCTCTATGCGCTAATCTATAATGGAATGAACAAAAGTAAATGATATGAAATTGAAAGATGGTAGGAGATCAAGGGGGAGGTTGTTAGATTGATCTCTAATCCCAAACTGGGCCCAACGGCCCAGTTGGGTCTTTGATCCGCGTCCTGATCGGGGGCGCCCAGCCCACTATGGCGGAGGACCCCTATCACACTGCTATATATATAGAGGTGGGGGCCAGCGGCTCTGTGTACGAGGTTTACCGTGAGCCAAGCTCCCCACCAAAACCCAAATCCTAATCCCGATCAAAGAGGGACGCAGCCAGTGACGGGAAGCCACCAGCCGCGTCGCCCCGCTCCACCGACGTCGACGACTTCATTGTCCTCTTCCCCGAACATCGCTGCCCGTGCGCAGACTTCACCGACGAACGAGATGGCGGCTTCTAGACCATCTCCCTCTGCGGTGTCAGGTTCGACACGTTCTTCTTCTATTCCTCTCTGTCTCTCTACTCTTGATATCACATTCACAGTAAAGAGAACCTGCTAGACTTAACCCTAGATGATCTTTTCGATCTAAGGAGGAAACTGTGCGGCTTGTGCATGTGGAGAATAAGACAGCGATATGAAAGTCATACGGGCTTCCCGTTTTCATTTATTTTACCTTTTCTTTTCCATTAATTTGCTTCAGGTGACGGTGTTTAGAACAGAGGGCAAATGGAAGATTGAAATCGAGAAAGCGGGGGCGAATCTGCAAAGCCTAAAAAGCAGGGGCAAACGGTACAATTGCATGTGAAAATGAGGGCAGCAACACAATTTGCCCAATAAACTACTGGCCGACGTTATCTCTTGCTGCCATAGCAATTGGGACAAATTAAATAAAACTTGGATTTGATTCTTTGATTTCTCCCTCAGTACTTGCAAGCCATACGGAAAGAATGTTCGACTCATTATAATCTTTGCATCTGTTGGTGCTCCTGATTTTTTTCTTCTGAAATTGAACATGTTTTGAAAACATTTTCACAACAGAAGACAACCCATGTGATTGGAAGAACATCTTGGCTCTTGTCTATGTAAACTGGCATGCCTGTATGATTTGTTCCTTGGAGTCATCCAAGCGTAGCAACTGAACCTAGAACCATAGCCAATGCGTTCACTTGCAAAGCATCCGCAAAAAAGTTTTGGAATGGTATTTTTTACAAATTGCAATGTTTCTTGTGAGCCAAACTTGCCAGCAAATCGCTAATGCCGCCTGTCAATAGCGTTAGCTTGTGCTTGTGACCCCTTATTTTCGACCGATTATTAGGAAATTAGGAGTACCTATACCAAACACAATATTGAATATTGTTAATGGGGACACAACCTTGATTTTATTCTAATAGTATTCAGCCCGAACCTTATGTTCCTAGACAATTTAAGTGGGAGGAGTGTTTTGCTCCCAAAATATGGCATACATAAAATTATCAAAAGAAAAAAAACGGCCACCTGTCAAATTAAAAACGCAGAGTTAGACAGAGCACAAGCGTTGGGCGACATTTGGGCCAAGCCACAGACGAACAGCCCTGCTATTTGGGCCAGTACAGTAGCCTGCGGCCCAGTTTTACTCAGCCCAATGACTGAAAAAGAGGGGGCGTCGGGCGTCGTGTTCTCACTGCCACTCGCCGTCGTCGGCGCGTGCGCGTCGCTCCTTCGCAGGGTGTAGGGTCTCGCGCCGCCGGCTACCTGGGGCGGCCGCCCCGCGCTGCTGTAGCGGTAGGTCTGCCCCTGTTTCGCTCTGTTCCCGCGCGGCCGTAGCAGGCAGGCAGGCCAGCCGCCACGGGCGCTTCTCCGACGAAGCCGGTGCTCCCCCGACCTCGACGACTCTGGTGAGAGCTCCTCCATCATCTTTTGTCCTGCCATTTTTGCGTCGCCTCTCCATCTCCCCAGCCTCTGCGATCCTCCTCCTCCCCGGCCGTCGGCCGATGCGTCGCGTGGCCGCGCATGGTTCCCCCCAGACTCGAGTCCGCCCTTGAATTGCTATTCTGTTTGGTCATTTGGCTAGTCTGCGTAGTGCTGAATGGAGGGTGAGATTTGGTCATTTGGCTAGTCTGTTGTGTAGTGCTGAATGATATGGACGGAGAACAGAGTGGATCGGCAGTTGAAGGTATAGAGGGTGGAATTTACAGCGTCTCCTGGAGATGCTTTAGTATTTGGCCTTGCCCTTTTCAGAGCTTCGAAATGGTATTACGTCTTCCCTGGAACAAGTACAGATTTTTATTTGAGGAAGTGTGTTGAGATTTGGTGACCAATATGATGATATGTGGTGATTTTGTTTCCTGTTAGGAGCATGCATATGTGAAAGTATCTTCATGAACCAGGCCTCTGAATATTTGTACTAGAATAAGAATATTATATGGGTATCGTATCTGTAACCTTGATGAGTCAAGTCAAATGGTAATACGGAACTAATTGCTGCTTATAATTCCAGATTCACTTCACTGAATCGAAAGACAGAGGCTTGGTCCGGTCCACTACCAGTCTACCACTCATGGGCAAGACAACGGCATGGCACAACTGAGGCCGTGGTTTTCCTGAGCCCATTCCTCGCTCAACAGCAGCTGAGCAGCTTTGGCATAGATGCCGCTCGGGTTGGCTCACCGCACTGGGCCTTCCAGGTCCTCCCTGGCATGCACGTCGTGCGCTTGCGATGCGATAACCTTAGCAAACAGGCTGATTGGGCAGCACCTGCGTGCTGGCAGGGTGGATGCTGTGCGGGAGGTGTTCGACAGAATGCCGCAGCGGGACGTCGTGTCCTGGAACTCCCTCATGGCCGCATATGCCTGTTCCGGGGTGCATGACAGTGCAGTTACTGCGTTCCTCGAGATGAGGCGTGAGGGATTCTGTGTGGACCACACGTCCTTCTCCACTGTGCTGTCGGCCTGCGCAGGGATGGAGACTCTAGCTCTGGGGAGGTGCATCCATGGGCTTGCAACCAAGACCAGATCTTCATTGAACGTGTTTGTGGGGTCCTCCTTGATCACGATGTATGCCAACTGTGGGGTGTTCAGCTGCCTGGAGCAGATTGTGGATGATGTCGACAGTCCAAGCGTGGCCTTATGGAATGCTCTCATATCAGGCCTTGTGATGAACCACAGGGTAGAGGATGCTCGCAGGGTCTTCGATCAGATGCCAGAGCGCAATGTTGTGTCCTGGACTGTGATGATCAAAGGCCATTTTATTGTGCATGAGGTGGGTTGGGCATTGGAGCTGTTTAACCTTATGCCCGCAAAGAATTCTGTGTCATGGTGCGTCATGATTGGAGGCCTTGTCAACCACAAGCGATTCAGAGAAGTGATTGAACTATTCAACACTTTGATGAGCAGTAGGGACGCAGATGACAAATGCAATCCTCGTTAAGATTGTTAATGCTTATGCTGGCTTGAAAAGTATTGGAGGGGGCAGGTGTATTCATGGGTTTGCTGTCAAGTCTGGGTTTATTCATGACCACATCATCGAGGCATCATTAGTTGTAATGTACTGTAATTGCTTAGATATCGACGAGGCACAGTTGGAATTTTATAAAATGGAAAGAAAGCATGTTGGCTCATGGAATGCTATCATATCTGGTTGTATCCATGCAGGCAAGATTGATGAGGCTAGAAAGATTTTTTATTCCATGGATGGCAGAGATAAGATCTCGTGGAATTTGATGGTCAATGGCTATGTCAAATATGGAAAAATTCCTGACGCTATTGAGTTGTACTCAAAGATGCCTGAAAAGAATTTGCAAGCATCTACTACTTTGATGTCTTGTTTTATAGACAATGGAATGCTTGATAAAGCTCGGGATGTGTTCTACAGTATGCGTCAAGTAGATGTGATTTCCTGCACCACTTTACTCTTTGGATATGTGAAAGGAGGGTATATATATGATGCGCTGGACCTTTTCTGTAGGATGCACAAAAGGACTGTTTTCACATACAATGTGATGATAGCTGGTTTGCTTCATCAAGGTAAGGTTACTGAAGCTTACAAGCTCTTTGATGAATCTCCAACACGAGATTTAGTGACCTGGAGCTGTTTGATCAATGGGCTTGCTCAAAATGGTTTAAACAATGACGCACTTAAGCAGTATAAGAAGATGCTACTGTCAAATATACGGCCAAGTGATTCCATTCTTTCTAGCCTTATTAGCTGTTTTTCACATCATTCTATGATTGTTCATGGCCAGCAGTTTCACGCTTCTACTATCAGGCTTGGGTTTGGATCACATTTATTAATTCAAAATTCACTCATCAGTATATATTGCAAATGTGGTGAAATGATTATTGCCCAAGCCATTTTTGATGGCATGGACAACAGAGATGTAGTGACATGGAACACAATGATTTGTGGATATGCATTCAACAGTTTTGGTCAAAATGCTATTGAGACATTTGATAACATGAAAAAGGCCCAAGTTGATCCTGATGAGATCACGTTTCTCGGTATACTTTCTGCATGCAATCACATGAGCCTTTTGGAGGAAGGCAAACATTTCTTCAGTATGATGACGTGTAATTATGGAATTTTACCAAATAAAATGCATTATGCTTGCATGGTTGATCTGTTCGGTAGGACAGGCATGCTTGAACAGGCTGAAGAGTTAATGAAGTCAATGCCATTTAAACCAGACTTTGCAATTTGGACTTCTCTCTTGAGCAGTTGCCGATTGAATGGCAATGACAGGTTGGCAGAGCATGCAGCGAGTCAGTTAATTTCCATCAAACCTACTACTAAAATGCCGTACCTGCATCTCATCAGTGTAAATGGATCAACCAAAAGATGGAACATGATGGAAAATTTGAGAAGTCAAATTAGAAATGCTGCTACTGAGAAAGAAGTTGGCTATAGCTGGAGTTAACATCCCATCACGATTTACTGATGTGTACTACATAACAGCAGCATGTCAACAAGGGTACCAGAATACAAGACTGCCTACAGCCTACCACTGCTGATTATTGAGGTCATGTTTCAACATTTCCTGGTGGAGCCATGGCCAATGGATCACTTATGCAGAAACGTGTCTGTTTGTCACCAAGCAGGTAAAATCTAGTAAATTATGTTGTTACCTAATCATCCCCTGACATCGAAGGCATTACCAAGGAGATGATTGCTTTGTTGCTTTTCAGTGACATGCTGAGCGTGTGAAATTCTTGGTGTTCAAAATTCATGTCAGACGTGTGGGCACCTAAGCAAAACACTAATACGTATAATATATATTAGTATTTGCCATGACTGAGTTCACAATGAACAAGGTATTGAAAGTTTTTTGTTAAAAAGAACAGCATGGCATTGGAAGTCATTTGTTTGGTAAGGCAATATGTGATGGTTAGAACTGCTGAATTAAGTTGCATTTTGTCGTCCTTTGAAATTTTTGAATAAAAAAGGTACGACCTAGATTGTACTCATCAAGGGATGAGAACTGAATTTTGTTGGTCAAATAACAATTTCATAGTAAGAAACAAATGTGGGTTGCCATGGGAATATGTCCTTGACCTGGACCGGTTGATCGCATTTAATTTATTTACTACTTCAGCAAATCATTTGAGTGCTCATAAAATCTGTGTCTGCCACAACTTTCATTTGTTCAATGCAAGTGACAAGTCATTCTATTCTCAGTTTACCTTGTTGGAGAAAGAAAGTATAATTTCAACTGCAGTTTTTGTGGTGCAGATATAGTTGTAGCAGTGTAGCATTTGTTAATGGGCTGAAAAATTGACAGAATATTGTTTGAAACGTGCCATAACTATAGGGGAGATACGGTCCAAGTGAACACATGGGTAGCTGCTAGTGGTAAAAATAGCATGTGTCAAGACTACAGTTCTGGCCATACAATCTTGTGAGCTTAGAAGGTTTGTATTTCATCTGTATTTGCATTCGCTGCTTTCTCTCATTGATAAGCACTTCCATCTTTGAAAACGATTTGCTTACTGGTTTGATTTTTTCTTGCAGTGTTTGGGTGGTGATAATAAGAACACTAGAAGGCCTTCTAAAATGCCAGATGAAGTTAGGTCTGAGATTTCAACAGTCATAACAGATGAGAAAAGTGAAAGCTGGGAGCACTTTTTGATGGTGACACTCTTCATAAGGAAGGGTCTTACTGAGTTGGATAATCATGCTTTCTTGCTTAACTGTCACTCAGTTATCATGATCATTCTTTTACGTAATATTTCTCATGGAACTCCGTCATGTCTAACAGCCCTGGGGAGATCTCTTGATGTCAGCAACCAACATGTGAACAATGTCAGTATATTGGGTGAATTCTTCAGGTAATCTCTTTCGGGCTTACTGATTTTCATCTTGTTTAATGGCTACCCTGGCCATGTGGTGGTGATTAAGATCTCACTGGCAGTCATGACTGAGAAGTTTATGAAATTTTTTTCAACTGTGTTGGTATTACTGACTGCTGGGGCATAATCAATTGGTGTCCTGTATTTCTAAAGTAGACATTGTTAGTGAAGATATCCATGCATTGAGCTTCTTAATCTTTGCATTGTCCAGAGTTGATGCCTGAATCCTTTTGGTTTCACTATTTTTTTTTCCAGAGCTCCAATTTCAATCCTGGGAAAGCATGAGCTTGCCAGCATGACACTGGCTTATAGGACGGAGTGTGGCCATGACAGCGTGCTGCAGTCACTCGCCACCATTGCAGACCAACAACGCGCGGACGGCACCTGCCCTCCCAGAATCCCCATCCTTTGTTGCAGTGGTCCTTTTTTTCAACCATTCTTCCTCCTGCCAGATGTTGCAGTGGTTTTGTATGCAGTAGGTGGGGGTCTTGACTGTCGTGCTACATCTACCTTGTTCAAACCATTCTACCTCCTGCCAGATGTTGCCCTTTCAATTTGATTTTCCGGTCCTTTTTACATGCAAGTGTCTACTGTGAAGCATATATAAATGTGAACTGGAAACGCAAGAAAGCGTGCTTGGCGCCGCACAGAAGAATGTACTCTTTTCATTAACGTAGGTCGTGTTAGTTTTCTCTCGAGTCAACTTTCTATAAGTTTGACCAATCTTAGAAAAAAATATGTTTCAAAATCTACATCATCAACTAATTTTTATTAAAATCATCATAGCGTAAAACATTTACTTGCTTCTTAGATGTAAATGTGTATGCTATATTATTTTTCTTTAAACAATTCACATTTATGAACGCAGGGTCCCAAAGAAAATGATGGAGGCCATCCCAACAATGTGTACGAAACGGATGCTAAAGAAAAAAATGCAGCCTCTCCTTCCCGGACCGGCCCAGCCCACCGCGCAATCGCCTCCATTTGAGACAGAACCGTCGCTTCGCTAGAAGAACACTTCGATTTCCCTTCGCTTCTCTCATCTCTGCCTGCCTCCAGAGTCCAGGCTCCAGCAAGGAGGACGCGATGCGACCGGCCTTCTCCGCCTCCAAGCCGTCGCCGTCCGGGAGGGAGAAGGGCAGGAGGAAGGGCGCCTCTGCGGCCGAACAGCTGCTCACCGGCCAGGCCCTCCCCCTCCGCACCCGCCTCCACGACGCTCTCGCCCTCGGCCTCACCAAGTAATTATTGATTCCCACACTCTGACGACGAATTCATAGCATCTCTACTTCTCTATCTACAACCGTGCCGATGAATTAGCACTTCTCCACTACGCAAACAAGCGTGCGTGTGCGCGTCAGTGATTTCGGTAGCTCGGTTCGTAACTTTGGTGATTTCACGCTCCAAGTTGAAAACAATAAAGGGTTGAACCCTGGGTTTGTATAATACATATCATACAGGACATAGTTACTTTAATATTCAGAGACATGGGATAGAAATATAGAATCAAATTATTAGAGAAAGAATTTGGTTGTAGGGATGTTTTCTCACCAAGATTTGTGTTCTCCTTGCTCTGTTTTTGATCTTCTATGTATATGTCAGGTCTGATGGCCACGGTGCTAAAAAATGGCAGTCTACTGATGCTGGAGTACAGTCTCACGTGCTCAAATCGGTGGGTGCATTTGTCGGTTGTCTTTCAAATGAACTGCTGAAACTCCCTCCTATAAAGGTAAAATCTCCTGTATTTCAGTTTGTGATACTATGCCTTGCTCAGCTGTTCCAAGTTATTCCCTAATGTCCTTGTGGTATACTCTTCCAGAGTGTTATGTTATGTATATATAAACATGAAAATACGCCTAAAGTATTTGTTTACCAGGAGTCGATTTCAGATATACTTGTAGCTCTGGAAGGTATTCTTAAGACAGAGAACATTTCGGTTCTGATCCAAGCAGCTGACGTGAGCTCAAAGTTTGTCTCTACCTTAGGAAATTCTGTTCGCCAATACTCAGTTTTGGAGATGGTTTCGTCCCTCTCATGCCATTTGTCTGCGAACCAGCTACGTATTGCTGTACCATGTGCAACTGCACTGACCTGTATATTGAACAGCCTAGTTACAGCGAGAGCTTCAACTCAGGCAGAAATTTGGGAGGCTCTGGACAAAACCAATGCGGTCGCGAGTGTTATTTCAGCTCTACAGAATTACACCGAAGACGCCTACCCCCTGAACTATCTGACGGAGCATGATATCTCTGCTAAGAAGTATACTGTGGATTTGGCCTTCCTCGAGATACCATGTATGGAGCAACCACAACTTGATGGCAAAACTAGCACATTACTGTCTTAGCGCTGAAACAACAGTTTCTACGAAAGTTCTTAAGCTATATGCTGCTTTAGGTACATCTGTGCCTGTGGTAATTCTCCTCTTTGACTTCTGTGTCAATTAGTTTCCCATAGATATTTTGCATTCTCATTTGGTTTCCTCTTGCGCACCTGAAAACCTGTAACTGTAATTCAGCTTTATGTGGCAATGGAGCGATGGTCCTTCTTAAGAATGAAGAGTTGATCACTAAGACCGGTGACCTTATGGGAAAATCTCATCCTACTGTCACTAGGATTGAAGCATTAAGGCTCTGCCAGGTTTTTCTGGTAAGATTCGTATCAACAGAATTTGGTGGTTGAATAATATGACACATGTACTATGCATGTTTTTTCCCCAGAAAGAGAGACTTAAAATGGCTTTGTTGCATACAGAGATCTTCAAGGGGCTGCGATCAGTTGATGACTGCACATTGTCAGCCTATTGTTCAAGGCATAACCAATGCCATGTCTGAGATTGATGAAAAAACATTAGTAAGAGAGGGATGTCGGACTGCATTACTGGCCCTTCGTTATTCTGGGAATCATCATAGATGCTTCTGGTTTAATGCTATTGATGAAGTACTATATAAGATTCTTTCTGGGAGCTGCAACTCTTCACATCACGCACATCGGACTTTGTGCTATGGCCAGCTGTTCAATATAGATTCCAAAGACATTATGAATATATATCCCTATGTATGGGATATACTCGGATATTTAGCAGTACATTGCGATAATGAGCATCTTTCCATAGGGAAACGACAGAATAGTTTCTTGCAGGGACTGATATCATGTGCTTGGTAGGTACTAGGTTGTATCCTGTTCGAGTGCAATTTTTCTAGAATATCTCTTCAGTGCCACAAGGAACTTTATATTCATGTTCAGATCTAATTTTATCTACCTCATGCTTCTTTGTGCAGCTCATTGGCGACGGATTTACCTCTGAAAAACAGCCCCATGAAATTGTCTAAAGAGGAGCAGGAGCCAGCTTTGAGGGCAGTTCTTATGATGCTTCTCTCTCCTAGCCAATTCATTTTCTCTGAGGCAAGTTCTAAATTTCTGGAAGCTGTTCTACCATTAGGCAACGAATATATGAACATGCTCATGTCATCACTAGAATCAAATGTTACCAGAAATCTTACGGCATCTTTTGACTGTGTCAAGATCATGACTAACCTCATGAACATAGCATGCTTGTTGATAGTGCAATCTAACCATAGTCTCAACAAGAGGAGTGCTGTAGATGTATTATCCAGCATTATTAAGGAATGTCTGCACGATCATTTGTACATTACGAGATCAAACTTTGCTTCTCATCTGCAATTTTGTTTTGATGGAAGTTCATGTTGCTATCTCTCTGAAGAGTGGGAAGGTGAAAATATTGTTTTCTTTTATGGTCTCGTAGTATTGTTTGATCTGCTGAAGAGTGACAGCTTTATTTGTTTTCACTGTAAAAGAAAGTTAGATGTGGGGATTGTGTGCCATGGGTGCAGAGATTATTACACCGAAGGTTTGGTTGGAGTCCTCAAACATGCCTTGTGTCAGAACATGAGCCCAGGGCCCAAGTCTTATATTGCACATATACTGAGTTTGTTTGGCCTCTGTGGTTTTCCAAGCAAGCTAGGAGGAAATATGAGAAATGTTTTGTGTGATAATGAGCTAGTTGATCTGGAACTGTTGCTTGCAGATGGTGAATCTCTAAGTGCTCATGCGGCTATCCTATCAGCAAGATGTCCTAAATTATTGCCATCTGAAAAATCTTTTGTCCGTGATGGGTCAGAGACTGATGAATTCGGCAGAAGATCATGCTATCATGTGTTCGAAGTGTCTGATCGTGTACATAGTCACGCTCTGAAGAAAATTTTGGAATATGCATACACTGGGCTTGGTCACTGTAGATGATGCCCTTGTTAAGCCTGTAAAAACACTTGCAAAGTATTGCCACTTGAGATCAGCTGCACCTTGATGCTTCAGAAAGAGCAACCCAGATGGCACTCATGTCCCATATATGGATCTTACTACAGCACTCGAACCAGCTAAACATTCATTCTCGTGAGTACACTATTTCATTTATTCTAACCTGTGGGCCAAAAGTCAAGACATGCTGACTAGTCTTTATTTTGCCCAACTTTTATCTGAACATATGATACCAGGCACCTGTTGCTAAAACTTCTAGTTGTTCATCACAGTTATAATATTGGTTATTTGCATTCTAAATTTCTTATGCTACTTTGAAGGGTTCTTTATAAACTATTAGATAGAGCCCAAGAAGAGATCACACCCTGGCCTTCTATTATCATGTGTTATAATCCCTATGCTCAGTACTATCTTTGCCTTTTAACAAGTTTTGCTGACTCTCATTGTACTTCGTTACATTAATTTCCAGGGACATCATTTTGGAGGCCCAATCTAATGACAAAATGGAGTGTCACCATGGCTCATGCCAGTTATCAACTCCTCATATCCATAGCCATAAGATCATTTTGAGTGTGAGCTGCGATTACCTTCGTGCTTTGTTTCAGTCCGGGATGCATGAGAGGTATGCCTTTTGTTTCCTGACATCTCAAAGCAGGGTATCACACACATTTTTATTTTTTGGTTATCTATAAGGACATATCATGAATGTTTGACAGCAATTGATAAGAACCATGTGTGCAGTTTTGCAGAGGTTATCAGAGTTCCGGTCGGGTGGGAAGCATTGATAATACTAGTTCAGTGGTTCTACTCAGGCGAGCTGCCTAGAGTTGCAGCTGATTGCCGATGGAAGACTCTGAGTACAGAAGAGAAACTAGTCTATTCTGAAATCGTACGCAGAGCTGTCATCCCTGGCTGACTTCTGGTTCCTGGATGGAGTGAAGGAAGAAAGCCTTGAAGTGTTGACCTCATGCCTGAATTCCAGCACAAACGCCTCCCTCGAGTTCATCGGCTTCGCAGCAAACTTGGGCCAGTGGGAACTGGTGGAGGCCGCCATCAGCAGCGTGGCGCATCTGTACCCCAAACTGCGAGACTCTGGTCGGTTGGAGCAGCTTGATGAAGACGTGCTCAACATGCTGCGGACAGAGTATGTCAGGTATTCACAGCACTGCAGCGCAAGCAACTGAATCCTCAATGTCTTGGAGTTGCGCACTTGCGCGCGCGCGCGCACGCGTGTTTTTGAGGAGGCATTTACGGACTTGTCGTTTGGGGAGTTGGCATTTGGCATTGAGGATGTACAGTATATGTTGAATGCGTAGAATAGACATCTTGTGGTGGTGGTATACACAGCTTTTGCGTGTCGACTGTCGACTGTGGCGATCTGGATATTTGATTCACAAGAGGCCAGTGAGTACCTTGCAGCACGACAGTTCATGGTGTGATGGCAATGGATTCCCTTACTGGCGAGTAAAAAACTGGGAATCCACCCAGTAGCAGCAACAATTTACCTGCATAATGGAGGATGATCCTATCTTTCGATTCGGTGCACTAAGTTTAAACGGATGTTTGCGAGCTATGCACATAATTTGAAGGCCTTGTTCGCTTATCTTATAATCCATCCTTTTCATCTTATTTTTTTTAGTCGGAACGGTGTTTTTCTCTCACAACAAATTAGCTGGAACAGTGTTTCGGCTTGTTTTTTTTAGCGAAGCGAACGGGGCCGAAATTGTGTGATTTTATGGGGTTGGCTGTAGCAATCGATCCACATTAGAGCTTTATATAATATAATAGAACTAAGGCCCTGTTTGAATACCCCTTGGATTATATAATCAAATTTTGATCTAAACAGGATTGGTTATACGATGGATTATTATAACCAAAACTCTGGATTACCATAACCTCATAATTCGGGTGAGACTAGGTTATAGAAGATTATAGGTGCTGAAAGTCCAACTTGTCCCAACCGATTGTTCAACTTGTCAAACTATAAAGAATAAGATAGGAATTTATTACTTTAACCAACCACAATCAATCCTGTGATCCAGGGATCCAAGCACTCTAGGAGAAGGAAAGGTACATTGAAAAATGAGAATGTTAAGTATCTTAGGATAAAATATGGGCCCAGTTCGCTTCTCTATTAATCCGTCTTTTTCAGCTTGTTTTTTCAGTCGGAACAGTGTTTTTCTCTCACGACAAATCAGCCGGAACAGTATTTCGGCTTGTTTTTTTCAGTGAAGCGAACGGGGCCATGAATTCTATAAGATCGTAGTTTGGGACGAAGGGAGTACTCCATTTTGAACTATTAATTAAACTATGGAAACATACCTAGTGCAAACCAACCTCTCCGTGCAAACCGTGCAAACCAACTGTGGGGGAGAGGTGGGAGGGGGGATTTGCAAAAGCAGGGGAGAGGTGGGAGGGGGGGGGGGTTTGCAAAAGTGTGATTACTTACACTTTTGCAAATCCCCCCTCCCACCTCTCCCCCGCAGTTGGTTTGCACGGTTTGCACGAAGAGGTTGGTTTGCACTTGATACGTTGCCTTAAACTATTAGGCAGAGTATTTTTGATCTACTAGAGATATTTGTAACATCTAACTTTTTTTTGTTTTTGAAATTGCATCTAACTATTAGTTGTATAGTCGAAGCATAGGCCGCTGAAATGTTGTTGTCACTATAAGAGGGCTCAGAAATGACCTCGAATTATTACTCGATGGGCTAACGGTCCAATGGTGGTTCATCAGCTTAGCAGCACGGAACAGCTGTACCCGAAGCCATTGGAGTGGAGCAGCTGGACGAATACGCGGTCAACAAGCTACTGTACTAGTGTTTTCGGTTGTCTTGTCGCAGCCGCAGCTCCACGGTGGAATGGAATGGAATGGAAGCAACAGAACCTCTGATAACTGCGCGTCATGGACGACGCGCGCGCGAGTAGACAGTCTACGCAGCTTCTTGTTTCCGTCCGGCCTGTTCGCTCAGCCGGCTTAGAATTTTTTTCTTTCGAAGAGACGGTAAAAGCTTTGTCGTGATTTTTATTAGACGGATAAATTAAAAATACAAGTGTTTGGCTTAGTTTTTTGAGTGAAAACCGGGTCCAAAAACCACCAACTAGGAGAGTGCACCACTCATCCCGACTAACTTTAGAAATACCGTCCGAACACCTAACGACTTTGCCCCACTACTTGTTCAAACCTGAGCCAACTTGGTCGAAAACGGACCAACTAGCAACACAACTGCACTGGCAACTATCTAACAACTAAAGCAACTAAGAGCATCTCAGCCCTAGAACCAACTAGCAAAAACAACTCTCACTACTAAACAACACCGAGTTCCGATGAATACTTCCATCAAACCACTAACTGCTCTTGAATATTTCCATATCACCCTTTGGTTAACTTGCCCCTCTTCTTGTTTTTTTGTTGCCCCACTTCAATTAGCACCGTGAGGGCATCCATCTTTCGCCTTGGTGAGCGGACGCTCCAAATGTTGCGCAAAAAATTCAAATTGGTCAGCTTCCTCTTGTGTTGCTAGTGGCGATAAGTCTCCTAGCTTTTTGACAAGCAACTCCTCTGCAACTTGGATTGCTTCTTTTCCTTGTGTGGTTTTGGATTTCTCTGCTAACCTAATGCTTTTGCGTTGTGGGGTAAAGAATGAGGGTCTTGGTGCTGGTGGGGTTTGAGAAGTTACAGATGTGTTTTCCATTTCATGATCATTGGGTTCTTCCTCAGGAACTGGTACTGGTAGTTGCGGGATTAGAGGGGCTAGTACAAATTTAGAAATTGAAGCCAAAAACCCATCAATTGTAATTTCCTTAGCTATCGCAGCTGGATCTTGTGGCGAAGTGGAACCCAATTCAATCTCAACAGTCTTGGAAGGAACCTTGAGTGATAACCGGCTCCTGTAGTCTAGAAGAGGTGGTATTCTGATCATTGACTAGTTTCCCAACCATTACCATGTAGATCAGTGTGTGCTAGGTCAACAACAAGCTTCGGTATTCCAATCTCTAGAGGTACGCCTCCTGAACTAGCCCCAAGCGTTGATGCCTTGCCATCAGCAACATCCACAGCCTCCCTTAAATTGTGCACTGGTTCCACTGTAGAACATGTTGGGTGCATCGCTTCCTCATCTTCATCCACTAGTGTCGTCGTACCACCTTGTAGGTTTTTTGTCGACGCCTCTGTTGGTGGGTCCCAATCTTTATGAGATGGTATTGACATCTCTAATAACCGTGAGCTTGCATCAAGGTACGAAGGCAACGGAGTAGGATGTTGGGAAGTTTCCACAGATGTGTAGAG
Source organism: Miscanthus floridulus (assembly GCF_019320115.1). Taxonomy (NCBI): domain Eukaryota; kingdom Viridiplantae; phylum Streptophyta; class Magnoliopsida; order Poales; family Poaceae; genus Miscanthus; species Miscanthus floridulus. The sequence goes on from NC_089598.1 coordinate 99,760,336, forward strand.
GCTGGATTCGAACAACATGGGATCACAACTAAAGATACTTTCATTAAAAAGGAGGGGCAGTACCCGGCAGGATGAGACGCCCATCATCAACAATAGCAGGTGCATGTTCCCCCATGACCTGGGAAATAGGCATCGCGAAGGATACCCTCTTGAGGCTAGGTGCTTGCTTCTTATGATCTCTATTGCTCCTACTACTAGCATGACCCACCACCTCCTTCGATCCAATGTCAAAGTGATTCTTATCCATATCTTCACTACCTTTGCAATTGAAACTCCTTCGCATTCCCTTGAACGACCATGAGAAGTCTGGACTCTCTTCTCTCTCCCAACATTGTGGCAGGCGTTGAGAGTGGAAGCCACTCTGATGGGATGAATGCATTCTGGGTTGGTGAGGTGCAATATACTCTGGAGACCGACGAGAGGGAAGTCTAAGACTTGGGCAAAAACTTGACCTGTGTCCCTCTTCCAAACAACGCCAGCAACGAGTGTTCCTTCTGCAAGACACCACCATGTGCTCGGTAGAGAGACAATTGAAGCAACGCCCCCTCATATGATGCAAGAATTTCTGTCTCCTCACCACATGCTGTTCAACTCGGTGTGGCTGTTCGCCGGCTATGGGGAATCTTGGATGCTCATTTGGTTTGTGCCATTCACACTTGCCTTCCAAACAGCGCCAGCATCTTTCCTTTGTGTGCTAGAAAAAACTTCTTCCCTCAGCCCTATCTGTCTTGGTAGCTAGCATACCAGAATGGCCTGCATAGTGTCTCCACCAGTAGTGGCTCTTTGCATCCTCTCAGTCCCCGCAACCATGGCCTCCCTCCATAGGATGTGACGAACGACAGAGCCCTTTGGGGACGTGGTTGCCTAGCTGGAGGTGCTCGGGTAGGTGCTGCTCTTGAGTGCTTTGCTGATGGGGAGGATCTTGGGGGCTCATGAGATATCTGTGCACCGGAAGCGTGCCACCGCTGTTTACAGGTTTGAATTTTGCCATCAGGATGAGCTAGGGTGCCACCGCTGTCCACTGGAAGTGGAAGCATGCCCAGAATTTCGAGGGTCGACATCACTGCCTTGCTCTGCTTCGATCTTACCTTTCCCCTTCTCTTCTCTGGTGTGGCGTCTCTGCAGGGTCTCGTCATGGACTTGAGTGAAACGACATGATTTCCGCGAAGGGAAATCCACAGAGTCGAAGTGTAATAAGACCGTGGTAGATCATATCACCCAAATTCCAGTCGAATATCACATCCATACAACGATAATATCATAGTACAAATAGTGCAAAATTATATAAATTATTACATCGCCGCATTGGCGGAATCAAAAGTAACGTTCATTCAGAACAGCTTGAAGATAAGATCGCCAAACTTGAGCGTAGGCACGAACCCCTCAACCGTCAAACTCCTCGGAGCTATACTCTACAGCAGAACCTGTATGCCAAAATTTATCAGTACAATTTGTACTAGCCACTCCCAACCCTATGAGCATTGCTTTGTGGAAATTGGATGCAAGTTGGATATAATCAAAAGGAACCTATAAGGCTGGGGATTCCTATGAATCAGCATATCAGTATTTATTAACAATTGGTCAAGTTTTAACACCATTCACACACCCATCCCACCCCATTTCCATTCCAGAGCCAGGTTTCGATCATGGAAATCGACATACCACCATCTCCACACCATCACTATACCATACCATCGCTCAGTCGACAGGCCAACTCCCTCTCGGCATTGTCTCAAGGCCCGTAGCCCCTGGCTACGACCGAACTCTCACTTCCAGGGGGGAAGAAAAAGAGGACTCATCTCACTATCTAGTTTAAGCGAAACCCAGGAAAGGTCCATTGCCGACGAGTCGGCACATGTATCGATCGATCAACCATACACTCTGCAGAGGTTTTACATCACCACAAGATCCGCCTTCCTCGCTGACCGTCGTCAACTGGGCTGATTCCAGCCGCTTGCTAGCCTAGGATAATGCCACTCTACCATTCAGCCCTGGTACACCCCAAGTCTAGTCTGGGGTGGCTGAAACTGTGAGTCATGAGCCGGGTCCACAAGGTCTCCATGAAGTCTCGGAAGGGTGTGGGGGAAATTCTTCGCACCCTATACCTCCCTCGCACTGTCCGTTATCAACCTAGCAGTAGTGGCAATATCCTACCAAGTACTCTGGCCGTCCCGCACCATATAGGGCGAGTGGTACGTAAGGCTTCCCGGTGATTCTGAGTACTAGTAAGTCCTTAGGGTTGACAAAGCCAGAATGTCTTCATCAGGGTTCCATTTATCGTGCCACCACAACACCTCCATCCCGGGCTCCTCCCATCACAGGTTCACACCCAGGACCACCTCATATACCATTTACCCACCACAGGTATCCATTCCAGGGGTGCCCAGGTAGCACCCCACGGCAAGACTTGCCCCAGGCTTGTCGTATACTCCAACTTGGTCGACACAACCCTCACCCTCCACACACACCCAAGTCACACACGCATCACTCTCCCCGTAGTCCAGAATACACCACGCATAAATGTAGTATAAGCGTAGTAGATGTACAAACAAATAAAATATAGCAGTAAGCGTATGTCTAACCTAATAGCAGGGTATGCAGGGGTAAGGTTGCGTCAAGGTAAAGGCCATCAGGAAAGCATACTACCATGCAAGTCCTATCATAGTATGATTATAACAGTAAAGTAAAGCAATAGCAGTTCTACATTAGCCATGCGTAATAGGTACTACGAGATTGGGTGGGATGTGGCACCTTCAGTGTAGTCGTCTCCGTACTCCTCACGGTACTCATGATCCTCGTCTGTCTGATTCTCCTCCGAGTCTGCAAACGATCACATTATAGTCGCGTTAGCGACGTCTATAGAATAGCACAAAGAAGCAATGAAAATTCAAAAGAGCCAAATGCACTCAAACATGGGTTCATTGCGTAGAGCTTGATTTTAGATGAATTTTGGTCCTGGTTTCGTATTTTACTGAGGTCATATGAATTAGTTATGAATTTCCAAAGTTTAAATCTATTTCTGAAAATGGAAAAAGGCTGAATTATTCCTGGGCTGACACGTGTCATGCTGTGGTTGGTCCACGTGGCTTGCTGACGTCAGCATGACGTCAGCATCACGGTTCTGAGCTGACAGGTGGGGTCCAGCTGACGTCAGCATGACGTCATCAACGTCGGTCAACGGCGAGTCAACGGTCAACGGTCAGGGTCACTGACATGTGGGGCCTGGCTGCTGACGTCAGCAGCTGATGTCAACGTGATGTCAGCATGACGTCACCCAGGCTGCGTGGGCTGCTGACATGTGGGTCCCGTGTGACGTCAGCGCCTGTCGTGTGGGTCCAAAGTGTCCGTGTCACTGACATGTGGGCCCAGGTCAACGGTCAACGTTGACCAGTCAACGGGCAGCACGGCCGGGTCTCAAACGGGCTTTGGGTTGGGCCGGTCTGGGCCGGGCCGGGCCGAACACGTGGCGTGCTGTGGCGCAGCCACGTCATGGCCGTGGGCTCTTATTGGGCTTCGTCCACAGTGCGGCTCACACCGTGTGGCTCACGGTGGACCAGCGCTCATGGTCCATGGACTTATGGTAGGGCGCATGGTGGACCAAGTGCTTCTACGGCTTTGTGTGGACGCGGCGAGGGCATCCCGAGCTCGAGGCGGGGTTTCGATTTCCCGGTGGCCGGTGGGGCTCTAGCGGCCATGGCGACATGGTGACGACGGCGATGCGCATGGTTGATCAAGGGGGCTCCCACGGGGTGGTCACGGCATGGTCGTGGGGTGTGCGTGGGTGCATGTGTTCCTAGTGGCCGGAGACAAGGCGCTGGCCTACGCGCTCCAGGTGTGGAGCGCCATGGCCGACGGTGAGGTTCGGCGGCAGAGAGAGACCGGAAGGGGGGGGGCTCACCGTGGGTGGCGTGGAAGAATGGATGGTGGTGCCGTGTCGATTCGAGGCCGTGTAGCTCCGGTAGCCATGCAGTGCCGTGCCGAACCGCGTCGGTGAGGTAGACGACGGCGTCGCTCTCAGCTCCGGCGGTCTCCTCCCCCACAGCGGCTTCGGCGTTTCTCCCTCTTCTTCCTCTTCTCCCTCTTGGCTTGGGTAGGCTGTGGACGGCCACCAAGGTGGCGGCGGGGCGACGGGACGAGCGCTAGGGCTCCGGGGCTGGGGCTTTTATAGCTGGAGCTCCGAGCTCCAAGGCGGACGGCTGTGGATTGCGTCGAGCGCATCGAGTGGCATCGCGAGGCGTGGGTGGTTGGCACAGAGTTTGCGTGGGCGCGGCGCCAAGGGGGGGCAAGGCCATGGTCCGGGCGTGACCCCCTGGCCCGCTCTGCCATCGTTATCGGCCTCTGGTCGGCTGGTGGTTGAGCGTGAGCGTGAGGAAGATGAGCAGGGGAGGGCTGTCATGCGGGGTCCGTTGGCAGCGACTGCGGGCAAAGGGAAAGGGGCGCGCGGGTGAGCAGCGCTCGGCTGACGTGCGGGGCCCAGTGGCAGCGACATCGAGCGAAGGTGGGGAGGCGCGGGGCATGAGCGGCGTGCGGGGCTGGCTGCTGGGCCTGCGCGTGTTGGGCCGGCTTGCTACACGCTGGCGGGGCTGTGCTGGCGGGCCGAGAAGCTGGGTTGCGTGTCCTTCTCCCCTTTTTCTTTTCTTTTCTGTTTTCTATTTTCTTTTTCCTCTCCTTTGTTTGAATTTTTGAATTCTAATTTGGTGCACTTTATTCATTGGAGTCTTTGGATATGTGGCCCACTTCATCCTCTTTTATATATTAGGAATTTATTTAGCTATTTTGTATAACAAAAATGGGGTGGTTTTGTTATACAATAAATAGGATTAGTTTTTCCTTTTTAAATATTTATCCTTTGGTTTGAGTCATAATTTCTTCATGGTGTTTTCTTTAAAGGGGTTTTTAGGCATGACATAAAATAAATGAAAATCCAAATCACAATTTGAGTTAACAATGTATGCAACCCTTTATTTGTTAGAAATTAAATAACATAATCAGCAAATGTCATGCTATGCTTATGTGATGACTTGGGTTGGGGTTATGCCTAATGCAGCCCTAAGGTTGGCTTTCTATACATGACACTCATCACTACATGGGAGTTCCAAGAAAATTTTTTGTAGTTGGTATTTTTGGTGTATGGATTTTTGGGTTGTTACAGTCCTACCCCCTTAACAGAATCTCGTCCTCGAGATTAAAGTGTAACGTACTCTTCAAAGAGGTAATGATATCGTAGTCGGAGGTCCGACTCTTTCTCCCATGTTGCTTCTCTCTCAGTATGATTACTCCATTGGATCTTGCACATAGGAATAGTCTTGCTTTGGGTCTCTTTGGTATCTCTGTCCAGAATTCTGATAGGATGTTCTCTATACTCAAGTGTATCTTGAATGTCAAGTGTATCAGTTGGGACTACTTCATCGGGCACCCTCAAACACTTGCGTAGCTGTGAGACATGAAATACGGTCTGTACACCCACCAATTCCTCAGGTAGCTCGAGTTTGTAGGCGAGCTTTCCAATCTTTTTGCAAATCTTGTATGAGCCAACAAATCTAGGGGCAAGCTTTCCCTTCACATGGAATCTGACAGTTCCACATAGCGGGGATACCTTGAGATAGACAAAGTCTCCCACATTGAACTCAAGTTCTCTTCTCCTTTTGTCAGCATAGCTCTTGTATCGACTTTGAGCAATTCTCAAGTTCTCCTTCACTTGAGCAACTCCTTCTTCGGCATCTTGAATCTTAGCAGAGTCAAAGAACGATCTTTCTCCCGGTTGGGACCACATCAAAGGTGTCTTACAAGGTCTGCCATACAGAGCTTCAAACATCGACATCTTGATACTGGCTTGGTAGCTGTTGTTGTAAGAAAATTCTGCATAGGGTAAGCATCTCTCCCAATCAGAGCCATAATTCAGTACACTAGCGCGAAGCATGTCTTCTAAGATCTGATTTACTCGTTCAGTCTGTCCATCTATCTGTGGATGATAAGCGGTACTGAAGTCAAGTTTGGTTCCAATGGACTTGTGTAGGGCTTCCCAAAATCAAGACACAAACTGAGGGCCACGATCAGATACAATACTAGAGGGAGCTCCATGCAGTCTAAGAATATGTTCAATGTATAGATCTGCTAGTTTTTCGGCATTGGTCTTGGTCTTAACTAGTACAAAGTGAGCAACTTTGGTCAAGCGATCAACAATCACCTAGATAGAATCATTGCCTTTCTGTGAACGGGGCAATCTAACTATGAAATCCATGGATATGCTCTCCCATTTCCACTCGGGAACGTCAAGAAGCTTTAGCAAACCTGCAGGCCTTTGATGTTCAGCCTTGACTCTATTACAGGTGTCACATCGTGCCACATGTCCTGCAATGTCTGTCTTCATGCCTTTCCACCAAAAGTGCTTCTTCAAATCGAGATACATTTTTGAACCTCCAGGGTGGATACAGTACTTAGAATCGTGAGCTTCTGACAGGATTTCCTCTCGTAGCACTAGGTCAGATGAAACACAGATTCTGTTCTTGAACCAGATGGTCCCTTGTTCATCTTTATGGTGGTTGGTCTTATAGCCTAGTTTCATCAGACCACGGAGATATTCGATTTCTTCACAGTCTTTTTGAGCTTGACGGATGCGTTCTGTGAGATCATACTATATGCGGAGCTCATTCAACAAGCCGTGCGGTAGTATCTCAAGTTGGAAATCATCAATCTCTTCCTTGAGCTCAGGTGGTACGGATTCAGTGATCAAAGTGTGATAGTAGCTCTTGCGATTGAGAGCATCTGTGACTACATTAGCTTTTCCCAAATGATAGTGAATTTCTAGGTCATAGTCCTTGATCAACTCTAGCCAACGGCGTTGCCTCATATTCAAATCTTCTTGAGTGAAAAAGTACTTCAAGCTCTTGTGATCCGTATAGATATCACACTTGTTGCCTATCAAGTAGTGTCTCCAGATCTTCAGGGCATGCACAACTGCTGCTAACTCAAGATCATGAGTAGGGTAATGGTTCTCGTGTTCTTTCAACTGTCAAGACACGTATGCTATCACTCTTCCATCTTGCATCAATACACAACCAAGTCCTTGACGGGATGCATCACAATAGACTATGAAATTTTTGCCGATATCAGGCAATGCTAGCACAGGAGTTATGGTAAGCTTCTGTTTCAATTCCTGGAAGCTTTGTTCGCACTCGGGCGTCCATTCAAACTCCTTGGTCTTCTTTAGAAGATTGGTCATTGGACGGGCTATCTTGGAGAAATTCTCAATGAATCGGCGATAATATCCAGCCAATCCCAAGAAACTTCTGACTTCTGTCACATTACGGGGTTGATCCCACTCTTTCACAGCTTCAATCTTGGCTGGGTCTACTGCGACACCTTCAGCTGATAGTACATGGCCTAGGAAGGCAACTTCCTATAGCCAAAACTCACATTTGCTGAACTTTGCGTAAAGCTGATGTTGGGCTAATTTCTCGAGCACAGTTCTCATATGATGTTCATGTTCTTCAGCGGTGGGTGAATAGACAAGGATGTCATCAATGAATACCACCACGAACTTATCCAGTTCATCCATGAAAATCTTATTCATCATGTTCATGAAGTATGCGGGCGCATTCATGAGTCCGAAGGATACCACAGTGAACTCAAACTGTCCATACCTTGTCACGAAAGCTGTCTTCGGGATGTCACTCTCTCGAATCTTCATCTGATGATAGCCAGATCTGAGATCAATCTTGGAGAAATACTTGGCACCTCGAAGCTGATCAAGCAGATCATCAATTCTTGGTAGGGGGTACTTGTTCTTGATGGTGATTGCGTTCAAGTTCCGGTAATCAATGCACATTCTCATTGAGCTGTCCTTCTTCTTGACAAACAGAACAGGGGATCCCCAGGGTGAAGCACTGGGTCTGATATATCCCTTCGAGATGAGCTCATCAAGCTGTTTCTTGAGCTCAGCCAGTTCATCAACTGACATGCGATAGGGTCTCTTGGCAATGGGTCCCATTCCCGGTAACAGATCAATGATGAACTCTACATCACGGTCTGGTGGCATACCCGGTAATTCTTCAGGGAATACATTGGGATAGTCTCTGACTACTGGCACATCATGAACTGTCTTCTCCTCTTTTTGTGATTCTGAACTTGCTTTAAGGGCACATAGGATAGAGGTGGACTTTCTAGACTGGGGTTCACATCTAATGACTTGGCCTAATGGGTGGGTCACTTGGACGTATCTAGGTGAACATGATATGATACCTTGGTGAATGGTTAACCAATCCATACCTAGGATGACATCTAGGCTAGTGGAAGGTAAAAGGGTTAGGTCGGCTTTAAAGACAAGACCCTCAATGGTAAGACTCACTCCCTTACAGATGTGGGTGCATTTTAGGTCTCCTAACGGTGAACTGGTGATGATAGCCTTTTCACATGGGGTTACAGGCAGGTCATGCTCTCGTGCAAACTTGGATTATATGTATGAACAAGTCGCTCCAGAGTCGAATAGAACTGATACAGTGTTGCCATTAACTAAAAACATACCGTACACCACGTCAGGGGCAGCTTGTGCTTCCTCAGCGTCCAGATGGTTGAGACGTCCACGAGTAGTAGATCCCTTGAGCTGAGACTTTTGAGCAGCTGAGTTCTGAGGGCACTCAGCGGCTTTATGACCCGGTTGGCCACAAGCAAAGCAGGTGAAAGGCGTACCGCCTGTAGGGGTTGGCGCGGGTGCCTTCCAGTTTCCAGTGCTTGGTGCGGAGTGGTTCTGTGCTGGGCGTTCATTTGCTGAGCGGGGACGGTTGAAACGGTCCTGAGTGTTGTGGTCCTGTGCATAACGGTCCCGGGTGTAACGATCCTGAGCAGGGCGGGAGTATTTGGCGGTGTAACCTCCACTACCCCTACTCGATCTAGGGTTGTCATCCCTATTGTGGCGAGAGCGTTCCCTAGATGGTGCATCTCTGCGGAACCTCTTGCGATCACGACCGCGGAGACTCCTCAAGCTTACGCTTCCTCTCCATGTACTCTTCTCCAGCTTCAGCACGGTCCTTCTTGATCTGGATGCAGCGATCCACCAGAGCACACAACGTGTTACTCTCAATACCGCCAAACTTCAACTTGATGTGCGGGTTAAGTCCCTTGCAATAATAGTACAGCTTCTCCTTCTCAGAGTTCACAACATAGGGAGGTGCATAGTTGAGAAGGTTGGTGAAACGAGTAGTGTACTCAGTCACCCTGTCCTTTCCCATTTTGATGTTGCGGAACTCCTCAGCTTTGGCCTCCATAACACCCTTGGGAATGTGATACTCAGTGAATGCTTCGGCAAACTCATCCCATGAGATGTTGGCAGGGTCCTCATGGGAGTCACTAAAACTGTCCCACCAGGCATGTGCTGCACCTGTGAGCTAGTGTGTGGCAGCTCCAACACACTCATCATCGGTGAAAGTAGTGAGGTCAAGCTTCTTCTCCATTTCCTTGAGCCAGTCATCGGCTACAAGTGGGTCAGGGTCGGTGCCATCATAGGTGGGTGGCCTTAGCTTCAGGAATCCCTCCAGCTTCCTTTGGAAGTCATTCTGCTGACCTCCCTGGCGACAGTTTGCTCCTTCAACAAGAGCTGCAAGAAGCTGGGTCTACTGTGCGATCACTTCTGCCAGGTTTGGTGGTGGTGGTGGAGGAATGTTCTCCTTAGGCGGCGGAGTATTCTCCAGGTGGAAGGGTATCCCTCCACGTCTATGGCCACGGCCACGGCCACGGTTGTTGCCACCACGTCCCCCATTTGGTTCAACTGGTTCAGGGGTGGGCGCACGTCCACGGTTCATTAGGCGATTAGATCGGCGGTTCGGCATCTGCAACACGGATCATAGAGAATTTAGTGCTTGTGCCATAAGTGCTTATAATTCAATATGATTACATGATTTTGACGATTTAAAGAAAAACATTCACACTATCCAACACTCATTACAAAGAAGCAATAAGATCCATAAGATGCAATAAGATCCAAAACATTCATTACATGGGTTTTATTACATAGCATCATCTCCAGTAGCTACACTTAAAGACGCGCGGGAATCATACTACGCATAATGTCTCATAATACATCTCATAAGGGGTACAACTTACGGAAGCTACTGACATGACTCATGACCACGCAGGGTCATCCTACTCTAACTCGTACACCGCAGCTGGGATACGACTGTTCTCGATCTCAGTCTCCTTGTCAGACTTGTGAAGTCAGGACACGTACTTCAAGGCCTCGGTGAGCTCCTTAGTAGGCTTGGCACTAGGTAGGGTAGGGCAGGCGTCTAGGTTGAGGCGAGTCGGGGCTAACTCAAACTCCTCTATCCTAGGCTTCGTCTTGCTGCGAACCTCCTTGGGTAGCTGATCCCACATACCCTTCATCTCCCTGAGGCGCTTCCTGTCAGACTTCTGCCAAGCCTGTCGAGTCCTCTCACACTTGTCCTGTAGGTACTCGTTCTGCCTGAGTGCCTCGATCAGGTGACCCTGGTTGCGAATGGCCTTCTTTCTAAAATCTTCTAGATCTTGAGTCATGGTCTTGTTTCGAGACTGGATCTTCAGCATGTCAATCCCCTTAGATCTCTCTCTGTCCCCTCTGCGGTTGAACTCGGCCTTCTTGTCGTCCAACTCTCTCTACAACTCTAAGACCTTGCTGTCGAGGTAGCAGTTCCTGTTGCCTAGGTCGGCTGCTTTGTCCTGTAAGTCGACGACCTTGGCTCTATGGACTTCTTCATGACGGTTGAGCTCATCCTGTAGCTTGGCAACTGTCTCTAGTAGACTAGCTCGCTCATGTGCTCCCTGCAAGTCTCGCTCCTGGTACTCCCACCGAAGGGCCTGGTCCTGACGTCTCCTCTGCTCTAGCTGGGTCACATACCTATCCTGCTCCAGTAGGTGAATAGCTGAGACGTGAAGGCATCTGTCCTCCTCAGCAAGGATAACTCGGCCGGCTGTGAAACTCTGCTCACTAGGGGTAAGGCTGAGGTCGAGGGCCTAGGGAAGTAGACGGAACTCTGTCGTCTTCAGGTGCTTGTAGTGGTCCCTCATCACTCTACGAAGTGCCTTGTGCGAGATAGCTCGCAGTCCCTCCTCGACGGTGTCCTCTATAGTCAAATCGGTGGAAGCTGGGACAGAAGGTAAGGTAGTGCTAGCTAGGAACTCGACTGAGGTGACAATCGGTCCTTCAATTCCTCCTTCCTGAGCTGGCTTCTCGGTGCAGGTGACCTTGGCAAGCTCATCGGGGACACCTAACGTGACGAGAACTCGGCAGAGGGTCTGTGCAAAACCCCCGAGCTCACGTAGGTCAAAGGTAAGCTTGGCGTGGTCCAGAGGTAGCGGTCCTAGAGGTGGCCAGTCGACGTTCGTTGCCATCTGCATGTTTCAAGGGGACATGTGTTAGCAGGTCAATAAATAGATAAGCCTTGCATAAAAGTAAATGCAGGGTCGGTATATAACCGAAAGAAGGGTTGTCCACGTCCTATTCTATCGTCCATTTCTGAGGGTTTTGTCCTATGGTCAAGTATGGCTCTGATACCAACTGAAACGACCTAATTTCCGCGAAAGGAAATCCACAGAGTCGAAGTGTAATAAGACCGTGGTAGATCATATCACCTAAATTCTAGTCGAATATCACATCCATACAACGATAATATCAGAGTACAAATAGTGCGGAATTATATAAATTATTACATCACCGCATTGGCGGAATCAAAAGCAACGTTCATTCAGAACAACTTGAAGATAAGATCACCAAACTCGAGCATAGGCACAAACCCCTCAACCCTCAAACTCCTCGGAGCTATACTCCACAGTAGAACCTGTATGCCAAAATTTATCAGTACGATTTGTACTGGCCACTCCCAACCCTATGAGCATTGCTTTGTGGAAATTGGATGCAAGTTGGATATAATCAAAAGGAACCTATAAGGCTGGGGTTTCCTATGAATCAACATATCAGTATTTATTAACAGTTGGTCAAGTTTTAACACCATTCACACACCCATCCCACCCCATTTCCATTCCAGAGCCAGGTTTCGATCCTCGAAAACGACATACCACCATGTCCACACCATCACCATACCATACCATCGCTCAGTCGATAGGCCAACTCCCTCTCGGCACTGTCTCAAGGCCCGTAGCCCCTGGCTACGACCGAACTCTCACTTCCAGGGGGGAGAAAAAGAGGACTCATCTCACTATCTAGTTTAAGCGAAACCCAGGAAAGGTCCATTGCCAATGAGTCGGCACATGTATCGATCGATCAACCATACACTCTACAGAGGTTTTACATCACCACAAGATCCGCCTTCCTCGCTGACCGTCGTCAACTGGGCTAATTCCGGCCGCTTGCTAGCCTAGGATAATGCCACTCTACCATTCAGCCCTGGTACACCCCAAGTCTAGTTTGGGGTGGCTGAAACTGTGAGTCATGAGCCAGGTCCACAAGGTCTCCATGAAGTCTCGGAAGGGTGTGGGGGAAATTCTCCGCACCCCGTACCTCCCTCGCACTGTCCGCTATCAACCTAGCAGTAGTGGCAATATCCTACCAAGTAGTCTGGCCGTCCCGCACCATATAGGGCGAGTGGTACGTAAGGCTTCCTGGTGATTCTGAGTACTAGTAAGTCCTTAGGGTTGACCAAGCCAGAATGTCTTCATCAGGGTTTCCATTTATCGTGCCACCACAGCACCTCCATCCCGGGCTCCTCCCATCACAGGTTCACACCCAGGACCACCTCATATACCATTTACCCACCACAGGTATCCATTCTAGGGGTGCCCAGGTAGCACCCCACGGCAAGACTTGCCCTAGGCTCGTCGTATACTCCAACTTGGTCAACACAACCCTCACCCTCCACACACACCCAAGTCACACACGCAGCACTCTCCCCGTAGTCCAGAATACACCACGCATAAATGTAGTATAAGCGTAGTAGATGTACAAACAAATAAAATATAGCAGTAAGCGTATGTCTAACCTAATAGCAGGGTATGCAGGGGTAAGGTTGCGTCAAGGTAAAGGCCATCAGGAAAGCATACTACCATGCAAGTCCTATCATAGTATGATTATAACAGTAAAGTAAAGCAATAGCAGTTCTACATTAGCCATGCGTAATAGGTACTACGAGATTGGGTGGGATGTGGCACCTTCAGTGTAGTCGTCTCTGTACTCCTCACGGTACTCACGATCATCGTCTGTCTGATTCTCCTCCGAGTCTGCAAACGATCGCATTATAGTCGCGTCAGCGACGTCTATAGAATAGCACAAAGAAGCAATGAAAATTCAAAAGAGCCAAATGCACTCAAACATGGGTTCATTGCGTAGAGCTTGATTTTAGATGAATTTTGGTCCTGGTTTCATATTTTACTGAGGTCATATGAATTAGTTATGAATTTCCGAAGTTTAAATCTATTTTTGAAAATGGAAAAAGGCTGAATTATTCCTGGGCTGACACGTGTCATGCTGTGGTTGGTCCACGTGGCTTGCTGACGTCAGCATCACGGTTCTGAGCTGACAGGTGGGGTCCTGCTGACGTCAGCATGACGTCATCAATGTCGGTCAACAGCGAGTCAACGGTCAACGGTCAGGGTCACTGACATGTGGGGCCTGGCTGCTGACGTCAGCAGCTGATGTCAATGTGACGTCAGCATGATGTCACCCAGGCTGCGTGGGCTGCTGACATGTGGGTCCCGTGTGACGTCAGCATGACGTCAGCGTCTGTCGTGTGGGTCCAAAGTGTCCGTGTCACTGACATGTGGGCCCAGGTCAACGGTCAACGTTGACCAGTCAACGGTCAGCACGGCCGGGTCTCAAACGGGCTTCGGGTTGGGCCGGTCTGGGCCGGGCCGGGTCGAACACGTGGCGTGCTGTGGCGCAGCCACGTCATGGCCGTGGGCTCTTATTGGGCTTCGTCCACAGTGCGGCTCACACCGTGTGGCTCACGGTGGACCAGCGCTCATGGTCCATGGACTTACGGCAGGGCGCATGGTGGACCAAGTCCACCGTCTCTTCTCCTTGGCTCGGCTCACGTGCACCGAGCTCATGCATGGGTGGCCGGCGAGGGGGTGTTCCCCTGTTTTCTTCCGCGGCGGTGCTCCTGTCGGTGGCGAGTGCCCGGTGAGCCTCCATGGCAGTGCTGGTGTCCGATTGGGGAGGGGGAAAGCTTCCCCGGGCCACGGCGATCATGATCCTAAGGTCTAAGTGGTGGTCGAGGTCCTCCAGTGCGTTGGCCACGGCGGCCGCCGGCTCGGTAGTGCTCGCCGGTGGCGAGGCCGCGCACGCAGGCCCTCCAGTGGCTAGTGCTGGGCAGATGAGGCTTCTACGGCTTCGTGTGGACGCGGCGAGGGCGTCCCGAGCTCGAGGCAGGGTTTTGGTTTCCCGGTGGCCGGTGGGGCTCCAGCGGCCATGGCGACATGGTGACGACGGCGATGCGCACGGTTGATCAAGGGGGCTCCCGCGGGGTGGTCACGGCATGGTCGCGGGGTGTGCGTGGGTGCGTGTGTTCCTAGTGGCCGGAGACAAGGCGCTGGCCTACGCGCTCCAGGTGTGGAGCGCCATGGCCGACGGTGAGGTTCGGCGGCAGAGAGAGACCGGAAGGGGGGGTGCTCACCGTGGGTGGCGTGGAAGAATGGATGGTGGTGCCGTGTCGATTCGAGGTCGTGTAGCTCCGGTAGCCGTGCAGTGCCGTGCCGAACCGCGTCGGTGAGGTAGACGACGGCGTCGCTCTCGGCTCCGGCGGTCTCCTCCCCCACAGCGGCTTCGGCGTTTCTCCCTCTTCTTCCTCTTCTCCCTCTTGGCTTGGGTGGGCTGTGGACGGCCACCAAGGTGGCGGCGGGGTGACGGGACGAGCGTTAGGGCTCCGGGGCTGGGGCTTTTATAGCCGGAGCTCCGAGCTCCAAGGCGGACGGCTGTGGATTGCGTCAAGCGCATCGAGTGGCATCGCGAGGCGTGGGTGGTTGGCACGGAGTTTGCGTGGGCGCGGCGCCAAGGGGGGGCAAGGCCATGGTCCGGGCGTGACCCCCTGGCCCGCTCGGCTGGCGGTTGAGCGTGAGCGTGAGGAAGATGAGCAGGGGAGGGCTGTCATGCGGGGTCCGTTGGCAGCGACTGCGGGCGAAGGGAAAGGGGCGCGCGGGTGAGCAGCGCTCGGCTGACATGCGGGGCCCAGTGGCAGCGACAGCGAGCGAAGGCGGGGAGGCGCGGGGCGTGAGCGGCGTGCGGGGCTGGCTGCTGGGCCTGCGCGTGTTGGGCCGGCTTGCTACGCGCTGGCAGGGCTGTGCTGGCGGGCCGAGAAGCTAGGCTGCGAGGCCTGGGCTGCGTGTCCTTCTCCCCTTTTTCTTTTCTTTTCTGTTTTCTATTTTCTTTTTCCTCTCCTTTGTTTGAATTTTTGAATTCTAATTTGGTGCACTTTATTCATTGGAGTCTTTGGATATGTGGCCCACTTCATCCTCTTTTATATATTAGGAATTTATTTAGCTATTTTGTATAACAAAAATGGGGTGGTTTTGTTATACAATAAATAGGATTAGTTTTTCCTTTTTAAATATTTATCCTTTGGTTTGAGTCATAATTTCTTCATGGTGTTTTCTTTAAAGGGGTTTTTAGGCATGACATAAAATAAATGAAAATCCAAATCACAATTTGAGTTAACAATGTATGCAACCCTTTATTTGTTAGAAATTAAATAACATAATCAGCAAATGTCATGCTATGCTTATGTGATGACTTGGGTTGGTGTTATGCCTAATGCAGCCCTAAGGTTGGCTTTCTATACATGACACTCATCACTACATGGGAGTTCCAAGAAAAAAAATTTGTAGTTGGTATTTTTGGTGTATGGATTTTTGGGTTGTTACATTGAGTCCGCCTAAGTCTTCATCTGAGCCATTCGCTATCCGTTGGAGGAGGTCTTCCAGCTGTGGGTCTGAGGACGACATGGCTGATTGCTTGCAAGGATGCTGTTGATTATTGGAGTTCGGCGCGAAGAACTACTGCAGATCATGCATGATGCTTGGAAGAATGGGGCGCCCAATTGGAGAGTGCGCTCCAAACAGATCCTCCGTCAAAACTAGGGAAACTTCATCCAGCGACACCAAAACGCTTCCAGGGTGAGCTGCAGATGACGAACCTGAGGCGAGCGGCCCCTGAATGGGTAGCTCAGAGGGGGGAGAAGCTGGATCTGTGGGGGGTGGGGGGGCATGTTCTGATTTGGTGGATTAGTGGTGGATTTGGGGGTGTCAGGGGGCTCAAGGGCGTAAGGCTCGTCGCCTCATGCGAGAGGGGTTGTAGTGGCATTCCGGTTGGGCAGATCGGGTTCCTCGAACTGGGGGGATGGGCTTGGATCTGGCCAATGGGAGGTGGGTTAGACACCAGCAGAAAGTGGATCTAGCGTCGGGATGGCAGGATCTGGGGGAGGTTCGTCACCGTCGGGGGGAGGTTCGCCGTCGTCGGGCGGAGGGGGGCGGGGTGGGAGGCGGAGCGAGAGCCATCCGTCGGGGGGAGTCGATATATCAGCTAGAATCTACAGTATTTTTCTCTCATAACAAAACAGCTTCAGCCGACTTTAATACCAGCCGAACAGCGACAGGAACGGCGACTACGCATACCGTCCGTCCACTTGTACGCTGCTCTGATCTCTCCCTGCTGGGCGGCTCATTGGCCATGCTGGTCTGGTGTGATCGATCTCTCTCTGCAGATCCCCCCTGACCCTGCTGCTGCTCATACAGCACACAGATCTGGGGATGCATCGGCGGCCAAGTGGCTCGGCACTTACGCACTCCAGCTCGCCAGCCAGCCAGCCACGTTGGTCACACAACGGACACCGGTGTGCCACTCCCTCACTCCACGACAGCAATCACTCGACTCCTGGCACTTGCTTCTGGCCCAGTTGTGTTTCAGTTAAACTAAGCTGAGCTAGCTAACCCAACGGAACAAACAAATCTCCCACTGGCTGGCTGGCCATCCACCATGCATTACCAGTTGCTTTTGCTTCCCCAAGGACTCCTCTACTCCAAAAAAAAATACTCCTAGGAACATGTACTCTACTTAAAAACAAAGCAGCAACATGGGAAGAGCAGCAAGCAGAGGGCAGTACAGGCTGTCCATGTCCATGTCCATGTCCCTCCAGCCTCCGCTAGCGTTCAATAAACAACATGGTGTCACAGGTGGAGCCCCGCGACAGAACATACATAATTGCGCTTATACACGATTATTAATTATTAGCACCAGAGCATTAGTAGCAATTGATTAATAATCAATTAACGAGGCCCTTTTTGTGTTTTATACTGTACTGTACCATGGCAGGCGCCAGGCGGTCTCCCGGCGGTGCGGCAGGAAGTCACGGCGCCGGACGGTGGCAGCCGTCGCGTCGCGGCCGCGAGAGACCCGTCGGACCGACGGCCGGCCGGACGGAGCAGGCGACCAGCGTGCGACTGCAGGTGCTGGGTGGAGGGCTGGAGGCAGTGCCGGGAAAGGCGAGCGCTCCAGCCCCAGCCATTGGCACGGCTTCTGATGGATCTCTGAATCTGAGCTCGGCTGAGCTCTTTTTTTCTTTTCTTTTCTTTTTCTTTTATCTCCTCCATCAGGCTTGCGCCGCATGCTGAGGCCTGACGGGTCCCCGCCCGCAGGCGCGGCTCGACGGACGCCGGCACCGCGTGGCGCAGGTGAGTGACATGGGACGCCTAAATTTAGGGACGCCCACTCGGCCACGCCGTGGCGGCAACGATCGCGGTGAGTGACGCCTGTGCCTTTGCCCTCTGCCGTGAGTAAAGAAAACCTGGCCAGTGGCCACCATCACCATGCCGCCTGCCTGCGCTGCGCGAATAGGCGAGCGCATGCGCGGCGCAGTGCCCGGATCCAGAGCAGATCGAGCCGGAGCGCCGCGGGGAGGGGAACCGGGTCTGGCCGGACCGCCCCGCCCCGGTTTTTTTCCCCCATCGCGCATTTGCGTGCCACTGCCCTGGCTCTGTCCCTATATCCCATGAATGAACCGGCACCTACTCCTCAGCATGTGCTGACTCCGATGCAGTGCAGGTAACCACAGACAAATGAGGGCTTGCTTGCTGCAACTGCGTGACTGCGTCTGCGTGCCCGGATTTCCATCGCTCTGCCCCAGAAATGCTGCCATTATTTTGTTTTGTTCGCATCGGCATCGCGTTGCCATTCAAACTTCGAACCAACACATGGAACAGTAGCTGATCTGAACAATGTCCCGTTAAGATCATAGGCACCGTTTTTTCGAAGATTTCCCACCATTTCAATTCGCATTCAACCAAATCAGAAGAGCGGTAGCAGTACAAAACTCGAATTTACAGTCGAGCCAAAAAAGAAAAAGAAAAAGAAAAACAGTCAATTGATTAGACAACCTCCCCCATCGTCGTCGTCTCCACAGAACAAACAAAATCAGTTAAAACCAACCAGCAGCCAAGCTATCCATCCTCTCATCGTCATGATGGTCGATGGCTTGCAACAGCCCTTCTGCATGCAAACGAGACAAACACGAGGTCGCGGGGCTTCGGGCTGCCCGGTCAAGTCAAACGTCCGGCCGGGGTTCGTCAAATCAGCCGGAGGATCTCGCCAGCTCGCCGCTCCACCCTTGCGCCTTCCGCCCCAGCGACGACCTGGACCTCGCGGCCGCCGCCGCCGCTGCAGGTGCCGTGGCGTCCTTGGCTGCGCCGGTGTCTTTCTTGTCCTTGAAGAAGCCGAACACGGGGCGCGGGCACACGGGCACGTTGAGCACCACGGGCACCACGCGGACGCCGGACGAGTAGGACCGGTCCACCGCCGCGCGGGACCGCGACTTGGACGCCGCGTGGAAGCTGCAGGGGGAGCTGGAGCTGCGTTCCAGCCCCTGGAACACGATCTTGCCCGACGAGCTCATGCGCGGGGAGTCCACGGAGAGGCAGCGCGGGGGTGGCGGCGGCGACGGACGGCGCCGGGCCGGGCTGCGCCAGGCGCGGGTGGACGAGGTGTTGGAGGAGGAGGTGGAGTGGCGGTGGTGGGAGTGGGAGTCGGACGAGCGGCGGACCAGGCGGATGCGGGGTGGGTTGGGGTCGGCGGCGGCGGAGTCGAGCGAGAGGCGGGGCACGTCGTCGTGGTCGTGCCCGGAGGAGGAGGACGAGGAGGAGAGCGAGAAGCGGGAGGACGCCAGCGACAGCGACGCCTCCGAGTCGGAGCTGTCGCGGAGGAGGAGCGGCGCCGACGCGAGGTCCGACGCCGCCGCGCCCGACGCGCGCCCGGTGGTGTTCCGCTGAAGCAGGAGCTTCAGCGACCTCGCCGCCGCGGAGTTCGTCGCCCTCGCCGGCGCGGGGGTCTTCGCCGCCGTGGGCGACGGCGACGGAGACGCTGACGCCTTGGCGCTCGGGCTCTGCGCGGCCGCCGCCGCTCTCTTGAGCCCCAGCAGCTCGCGCCAGCGGCTAGAGCAGCTGGGCGCCTTGGGCGAGAACGCGTAGGGGTCGGTGCCGTCAGCCGCCGCTGCTACCGCCGCGGCGCGGAGAGGCTTGATCGGCTCCGTGCTGGGCGCCGGCATTGCCATTGCCTCCTCCGGCAGCAGCGCCGGCGCGGGTGCGGCGGCGGCCGCCTCCGGATCCGGCAGAGGCGCCGCCGCTGCCGCCTTCCTCAGCGGCAGCAGCTTGCCGTCGGCGAAGAGCTCGTCCGCGGGGAGCATGGTTGCGGAGCCGCCGAGGCTGAACTCGAAGTCGATGAAGTCCTTGGAGATCGCGGGCTCCGGCGTCGCCGCCACGGCCATGGCGACGGGATCCACCACCACCAGGTCGGCGGCGTCGCGGCTGAAGGACACGCGCGGGCTGCTGAGCCACCCGTACGGCACCGGCACGGCGGCTGGCGCGGCCGCGGGGAGGTTACTGGCGACGGCGGAGGCCATGGACCGCGGCGGTGGCTACGCGCATCAAAGTCGGAGCCTTGCGCACTACGCAGTGTGTGTGAGAGAGTGAGTGGCAATCTTGCTGGAGCTGCCGGTACGCGCGGTGGCTAAATCCAGTGGCGGGCGGTGGGCGGGGAGCAGCCGGGAGCGACGTGAGACGGGGTAACGGTGGTAAAGCCGCGGATATATATAAGCGGGTAAGGGGAAAATGCGAAATGGTTTTGGGGCCTCGCTGGCTCGCTCAACTGGACGGCCGGTTCGCGGAAGCAGAGGCGGCCTTTGAGCGGGGCGCTCCGGGTGCGCGCAGAGGCGGCAGCGGGGAGCTCGTCGGGTTCCGGGTTATATTTTTGTAACGGCACCGGCCACGGCCTACAGCTACGGCCAGGGGAGATACAGAGGGGGGGACTTCCAGCGAACCATGGCGATGTCCAGTGGGTTCCTGCTGCGTTTGCAGTCTTGTGGGCTTGTGGCTGATGCGAATACGAGTGGAGTGGGATCTCAATTGCTAGACTGGTGCTTTATCAATCTTCTGCAGCGGCATGGTTCGAGATACGATTGGAGTACTACTAGCTAGTGAGTACTCTCCTGAAGCACGTACGTACAACATGCATGTGCAGGATGGAGTTGCAAATATTTTATCAGAGCAACCAAAGAGCAATAAACGATCTGTCACGAGCACACGATAATAGTTGTCGATAGATTTCTTTATATGAAATAGGTCAGGCTTTTTTATCATTTTAATTTAACTTAACATAGAATGTACTTATATAGCTACGTTAAAACTGTACAATAGTGAAACACCACAAACTAAAGAAATAAATAAAGCAAAACAAATAGAACTTACACATGCTAAAGAGCTAAAGTTATAATAAGTTTAAACAATAAGAAATCATGATTGAAAAAAAAATAGTCAAGGTGCACATCACAAAAGCAACATTTGGTGGTCGAATCTAGCTAACAGATTTTGCTGGAAAATTTGTCGACAGATATGTTGCCCTAGTTGTACTTTTGCCTTTTCGACATGCAAGTTTAAAGTGTTAACTAGCGGAATTTATATATAAGGATTATATTCAAAGCATCTAGACACCTAATTCGGTTTTGACGATTAATGACGACACAATCCATTACGACTAACATTTGTTTTGCAACGGACAATTGCTTGTTGAGGTCACAATGGTGGGTATTGATTGAGCTCATATGTTTTTATGCCCCTAATGATGGATTTCGATTGGTTTTTCAAAGGATATGCATGAAGGTTAAGGATGAGCTGGTTCTAAGTGTTGTTTAGCCTTGAGTGGATGAGCGAGTAGCCAGATTCTTTCTTTTTTATTTGGTCTCACTATAAAGAGGTGTATGAACAAGTGGCTTGACCTAAATGTGTCTAGTGAGTGGATGTGATGCACACTTGTGAAAACTAGCACTAGGTAGCTCGGAGAAATCCAAGGATGGATGTAGCGAATCTCAAAGAAGATAAAATAGATGAAATGCACATGCTTTATGAGCACCGCAGCTCTCTGGTGTGGGTAATGGAGAAACCACCGGAGCTTGGAAGAATAATGCATGGCTAGGGTTTGTTCTTATATAGTTCACCGAGTAATTCTAGTGAAATCACTGTAGATTAGCACTAGAGTGAAAGCACAAAGAGGGTGCGCAGTTGATTGAGAGGCAAAGACTACACCAGAGTTCTCTAGTGTTGTATCAAAGATTGGTTACAGAGTGGATATTTTCTGAGAAGAAACAGACTCATTGGAATTCTATGGTGCTCCACCCGACTACCCACCAGAGTTATCCTCGTACAGTAACGTCTAGTTTAAAATTTAAAGCCCTGAGTGTTGAAAGGCATTGGAACTCTCCGTTGCTGCAGAAAAAAAACATTGAAGAAATTTGATGTAATATTTTTGGCTGAGTTAAGAACTAGTTTTGGGTGTTTGGCCTATATATAGCCCATCATCTTGTGCATTTGGTGACTCTTAGAAGATAGGGATAGTTAGCTACATACATTTGGATTAAGGGGAGTGATTTGGCTTATTAGAGTGATTATAAAGTCTTGATTGAATATTATGGACTCCATTAGTGCTTAGAGAGTACCCAATGTGCATCCAGTCTTCTTAATAGGCTTGGTTATGTCAAGTGAGAGTTTGTGCTTATGAAGGAGTGCACCCTAGCAAAGAATCACCGAGGGAAATGCTGCAAAAGCATGTACGAAGGCACTTGCGGATAATGCATAATATATTCATGACCTCTCATATGTTCGATTACAAACTTTATATGTAACAGCCCACATGCATAATCTGTTCAACGGAGACACGAGGATATGATATGTTTTTTTCAAAGGTTTGTTCAGGACATTTGTTTGTGAATCATACGATGTGTTCTCCATTTTCTTTATATGGGAAGGTAATAATTTGTAAATTATGTGCCTTTGTATTTCCTTATATGTGCTTCAACTTGGGCTTACATCAGGTATGTAGGGACCTCCACCTCCCTCTTAGGCACCAGGATTTTCCCCTAGATTTATGTAGTTAAGCCAACTATGGAGCGGACACAATCCCCGTATTTGACCATAGTAATAAGAAATCTTATCTTCCACTCAATTAGTCAATTTATGTTTTTTTAAACTGTCGGTGTTTCGGACCGGGGGGGTCCTCAACCGACGAGTAAATTTATGCTGCGTGCTCCCGAACCGGATGGTGATGTAAAGAGACATAAGGTTTATACTAGTTCAGGCAATCGAGGCCCTACGTCCAGTCTGAGAGATCGATCTTGTATTCCTTGCACCGGAGTGCTCGTAGTAGGGGGTTACAAGCTAGGTGAGAGAGGGAGCTAGCCCCAGGTCTCGGCGGGGGTGGTGCGGGCTGCTTGAGGCGTTGTTCTCAAGCAGCGTGGAAGTGTGTAGTTCTATTGGTGTGTTCGTCTTTCTGCTCGTTGCTCTCTCTCCCTAGAAATGGCCCCGGTCCCTCCCTTTTATACTCTAAGGGAGAACCAGGAACGTACATACATAGCGTTCTATAAATGGGGGTGGCGTGTCCGAGCCCTGTAGCCGGCCACTGTTGTGGTATGGTCGATGGAGTGGCCCCGTCCTTGTCGTGCAGAAGTGACGCGCCTGTCATACTTGGTCTTGTGCGTCGTGGGGCTCCAGTACAGCTTGAGGCAGGACATGGCGGGCGACGTGCTGGTCATCATGCGATGACGTCGTAGGGAGCCGTGGCTCTGCAGATGCCGAGGCCGAGCCATCGTGGGGGGCTCGGCGGACATGGATCCTCAGGCTGCCGAGCCCCTGAAGCAAACTGCCGAGGCCTTGGAGGGAATTATTGGTCCTGGGTACTGATTCCGAGGCCACAGTATCCCAGACGTGGCTCCCCACGCCGCGTTGTTCTCGGAGTAGGAGTTGGCAGCACAGTGAGGCATGGGCGTCAACCATGTGCATAGCGGTTGGCACAGTGGCGGGTAACCCCTGTCCAGTCCTGCCTCCTGTCCCGTCGGCCATTCCGCTGTACTGTGCCGAGCATGCGGCCGATGTCAGGGGCAGCAGTTGTTTGAGTTAATGCGACACGACGTTTTGTCAGAGGGACGGGTGAAGGAAGAGGCAGCGGAGTGCTACCGAGCCCGCCTCGCGCGAGACGGAGGGTCGGCGACCCGGCCGAGGCCTGCGACGAGAGGGGGTCGGCCGAGGCCTTCGGTGGGGGATCGCCCGAGGTCAGCGGTGAGGGGGCCTCGGGCGAGTCGGAGAATCGGCCGAGGCCAGCGGTTGTTAGCTGGTTTCGATCTTTACGAAGTCTAAGCGGTCATTTTTTGGTTCTTGCTTAGGGTACCCCTTCTCACGGTATCCGACAGTAGCCCCCGAGCCTTGGGGGGAGTAGAGGCACCCCCCCTAAGGTTCTGACGATAATTGGCTCTTGATAGTTCCTGTCGGGATGGTGTTTTGTTCTCGAGGTTTCGGTGGGTGCGCGCGAGCGCACCCGCCGGGTGTAGCCCCCGAGGCCCTGGAGGAGTGATTTCACTTCTTCAGGGGCTTTTTTCTCTTTCGAGTGAGGGGTTTTCATTGTGTTTGCCGGGCCCGTGGGTGCGAGTTCGGATCGCAGGGCCTCGACGATGCTGCGGGAAGAGCCCCTTAGCCTCCGCCTGGAGCGAGAGGGCCGTCAGGGGTTCCCCCGGCTTTTTGTACGACCCTCGCGCTTCCTTTTCGCTCGGAAGGAGGGGTGGAGGATGCCATGCTACCCTCGGTGGGCACGAGCAATGACATCTCCGGTGAGCTGTTATCGGGTAAGTCCGAGTGGAGGCCCGTACCCCGTTCGCTGGGGGTCGGCTAGCGGTCCGGAGACGCGCTCCAAGAGTACCGGCGGGTTTCTCTAGTGGGTGCCGAGGCCGTTCGCTGGGCCTCGGTGGCTCGGTGCCTCCCTACGGTGGGATCCCATTCGGAGACCTCCCTGCCGGTCTCGGACACGACACAGGGCGTCCCAAGCGTTTCGCTCGCTTGGGCCTCGGCCTCGTACAGGCTCGCCCGTAGTCGTCCCCGACTCTGTTGCCCTGGGGCAGCTATCGAAACCCCTGGGGGCCCAGCCTTCGAACCCCTAGACCGTAACATGCTTGGGTCGCTTGTCTTTATCTTGGGTGTAGGAAGAGCCCCCGAGCCTCCGCACGGAGCGAGAGGGTGGTCAGGGGTCCTCCTGGCTTTTTTGTTCGTCCCCCGCACGTCCTTTTCGCTCGGACGGGGGGTTGTTTGCCGAGCCCACTCGTGTGCGAGCCTGAGCCGCTGGGTCTCGGCAAAGTTGCAGGAGGAGCCCCCGAGTCTCTCGCACGGAGCGAGAGAGCGGTCAGAGGTCCCCCTGGCTTTTGGTTTGCCCCTCGCGCGTGAGGGTCTGTCTACCGAGCCCCCCTCGGGTGCGAGCCTAGGTCGCGGGGTCTCGGCGTCTTTTGCAGAAGGAGCTCCCTAGCCTCTGCACGGAGCAAAGAGGGCCGTCAGGAGTTCTTCTGGCTTTTTGAACGACCCTCGCGCTTCCTTTTCGCTCGGAAGGAGGGTTTGTTTTGCCGAGCCCCCTCGTGTGCGAGCCCAAGTCGCTGGGCCTCGGCAATGTTTTGCAGGAAGAGTCCCTTAGCCTCTGCGCGGAGCAAGAGGGCCGTCAGGGATTCTCCTGACTTTTTATTCGACCCTCGCGCTTCCTTTTCGCTCGGAAGGAGGGGTGGAATGTGCCACGCTACCCTCGGTGGGCGCGAGCGATGGCATTTCCGGTGAGCTGTTATCGGGTAAGTCCGAGTGGAGGCCCGTACCCTGTTTGCTGGGGGTCGGCTAGCGGTCCGGAGACACGCTCCAAGAGTACCGGAGGGTTTCTCTAGTGGGTGCCGAGGCCGTTCGCTGGGCCTCGGTGGCTCGGTGCCTCCCTACGGTGGGATCCCATTCGGAGACCTCCCTGCCGGTCTCGGACACGACACAGGGCGTCCCAAGCGTTTCGCTTGCTTGGGCCTCAGCCTCGTATAGGCTCGCCCGTAGTCGCCCCTGACTCTGTTGCCCTAGGGCGGTTGTCGAAACCCCTAAGGGCCCAGCCTTCGAACCCCTGGACCGTAGTGGGCTCGGTGCCCAGTTCCTTCGCCTGAAAGGAATCGGGTAGGGGTTATTTCTCTCCCTACGGCTAACAACGGCAGGCGCGTCTTTTGAGGCGGCTTTTTCGGGGAGGCAAAACGGCGCCTGCTGCTGCTGCGGTTGGACGCGACGTGGTGTCAGCCGACGGGACGTAACCGTACGCATGATTAATGAGGAGGGAGTGGGCGCATGGGCGGTAAGACCGGATCTGGATAACCGCAGCGGATTTTTGGGGGAAACCTCCCCGATTTCGTCGCCCACGATTTCGTCTCGTCCCTGCATAAATACGCAAAGAGCCTCGCCCTCCCCCTCCTTACCTTTTCCGCATTCGCTTTCGCTGCCTCCGTGCCATTGCTGAGAGCATAGAGCGCCGGGGAGGAGAAGGGCGAGAGCGAGAGACTGAAAGAAAGAGAGAGAGATTACCGCCGTAGCAGCGTCCTCCACCGCGCAATGGCTGGTGGTCCCGTCATCCTCCCGGCGGATCCCTGGGAGCGGTCTGACGTCACCGAGGAGAAGCTGCAGTCGCTCGTGGAGGCCGGCCTTCTTCGCCCGATCACCGACCCCGACGAGCCGGAGTGGATCGCTCCGGGGAACGAGTCGGAGCCGAGGCCGCGTGACGGCTACGTGGTGAGCTTCGTCGTCTTCCACGAGCGAGGCCTCGGGTCGCCGGTGGATCAGTTCATGCGGGCGCTCCCGCACTATTATGGCGTGGAGCTTCACAACTTCAGCCCCAACTCCATCGCGCAGGCGGCCATCTTCGTCGCCGTCTGCGAGGGGTACTTGGGGATCGCTCCCCACTGGGAGCTGTGGCTCCACTTGTTCTGAGCGACGTTCACCACCAAGCCGGGGGGAACGAAGGGGGCTCGGAAGGTGCTGAGGGCCGGCGGCTGCACTCTTCAGGTGCGCCAAGACCGGCAGTCCCTCTACGTCCCGGCCCAGCTGTCATCGTCCAACCGTCGTTGGTATCACAGTTGGTTCTACCTCCGCAACAACGATGGAGGACTTCCCCCTTATACCGGGCGGGTTGTAGAGGGTCAGCCAGAGAAATGGGGATATGGCGTCATCAAGGTCGATCAGCCTAGGCTGGAACCGCTCTTGAGGGCCTTGGGGAAGCTGCGTGACCGCGGCCTTTTCGGCGGCCGCGGTCGTGGCGGCTTTTCACCGCCGGAGGGTGCTGCCGCTGATGGCTCGGCGGCGGCGGCTGTTCGAGATGACCCCGAGCGATCCGATCGCCGGTATCAGGATGTCTGCCTTCGCTCTTACCGACGACGAGACCCTGCGTCGGGTTAGAGAGGCGGTAGACGGGAAGCCGAAGATCGACGATTTGATGCCAGTTCCCGATGCGCCCGTCGCGGGGGCACATTTCACTGGTAAGTTGGATGTTGCCGAGGCTTTCGCGGCCTTCTTGTTTTTCGCCTTTTTTGTCTGTTGTCTTACTTTGTCGTTCCCACAGGGGATAAGAGACGTGCGAGACTCCCCGCCGCCCGTTCCCGAGGATGCCCGGCGGCGAGCCGTGAACAGGGCGCGCGCCGAGGAGCAGAAGAAGAAGAAAGACGCCAAGGAGGCGAAGCGCACGAAGAAGCTCCTTGCGCGTGAAAAGCTGGACGCCCGTCGCCGGCGTCAGAAGCTCGACGGTCTCCCGTTGGAGCCGTCTCCCTCGTCGTCGGTGTCGGATTCTTCGGGCGACGCGGCGGGCGCGAGGTGGGGACGGCCTGCCTGGAACACCTTCCCGACATTAGGGAGATGGTGCCCGGGGCGCCGGCAAGGAGCCTGACGCTCCTAGGAGGAGGAGGTGTCCCGGGGCCAGTGGCGGCCCGTCCCGGGGCCGAGGCCGGACCGCCCGAGGCGCGGATGTCGGAGGAGCGTGCCGTCAGCCCGATGGGCTCGACGGTGGAGGTGGAGCGGGCGACGGTGGGGGCGACCCCATTGTCTCCGCGAAGGGTCGAGGAGGTGCTGGGGTCCGGCGGAGGCCAGCTGGCACCGGTGGACACAGAGGCCGTGCTGCTGTCGCCACCGCCGCCGTTGCAGAGGAGGGACGCGGTGAAGAAGCGGTTGGGCATCCGCTCGAGGTGAGCATTTTGTTAGTGAAGTTTTTTAACATCTCCTGCTTTTGTTTTGGTCGTGGGTCTGACCGTGTTTTGCCTTCAGCCGGAAGCATCAGGCGGAAGTGCCTGCCTTTGTGCCGCGCAAGGCGCTCAAGGTGGGCACGGGTTCCATCGCCCCAGGGGCGGTGGACGTACAGGAGTTGGTCGCCCAGGTAGGGGCTACCCAGGCGGCCGTGGGGCGAGAGGAGGAGGAGGAGCCTACACTCCGCGAGGCCACAGCACCTGCAGCTGTCGAGGCCACTGTGGGTGCGGCCGAGACCTCCTCGGCCGTGGAGGCCACCGAGGGCGAGGTCGAGGTCGAGGCCCCCTCGGTTGTCGAGGCCACCGAGGGGGAGGTCGAGGTCGAGGCCCCCTCGGTTGTCGAGGCCACCGAGGGCGAGGTCGAGGTCGAGGCCTCCACGGTTGCCGAGGCCCTCTGGACCTCAGGGGCCGAGGTGGTGGAGATCGCGGCGCCCGGGAACTTCGGGGCCAAAGTGGTGGAGGCCGGAATGAGCGCGGCGGCCCTAGAGGTGGAGACGGAGGTGAGGCAAGCCTCAACCCTGCCGCCAATTCAGAGCGAGCTTCCGGTACAGGGGAGCGCCCGGGAGGCGGAGGTCCGCCCGATCCCTACTGACAACGCTTCCCGGGGGAAGGGGGTGGCCGATGCCGGGGCGGCCAGCGCCGTGGAACAGCCAGCTTCGGCTTCGGGCGAGGGAAGTGCGGCCCTCGTGCGAGTGCGGCCTGAGCCGTACGGGTGGGATCACCCACGCATCTGGTGGCGGAGCCGGGACGACCCCAAGGGGGAGCCCATCTTTGCACTTGAGGACGTGGCCGAGGGGGGTCGCTGGGACACCCTCGAGTAGTACCGTAGCCTGGCGGAACGGTCGCTGCGGACAGCGCTGTCCGTCGTGGCCAATGACCTGCCCGGGGTCTCGCAGGTACGTATCCCCCTTTTCTCGTGTGACGTCGTCTTTCTCCGGGTTTACTCGTGGTGCTCAACTTGTGTTCTGCCTATCCAGGAGCTCGAGGCCCGGTCTTTCGGGAAGTCGCTGTTCCTTCGGCGGGAGAGGGGCGTCTGGGACGAGCTCTATCGGTAGAGGGAGCTGCTCGCCCACGCCAACGAGCTTCTGTCGGCGCGGAGCGCGGAGGCGGAGGATCTCCGTCTTCGCTGTGACAACCGGGAGGCTGAGGCGGCCACGGCTCAGGGGCGGGTCACCCCTTTGGCGACACGGGTCAAGGAGCTGGAGGAGGAACTGACCCGTGTGGTCGACGAGCGAGACGCCTCCAACTCCCGGGCGGAAGAAGCGAGGGCCACCGCCATAGCCACCGCCGGGCAGCTGGGTGCGGAGCAGCGGGCGCACGAGTTGACGAAAGGTGCCTTGGCAGAGGCTACCAAGGCGGCCGAGGGTGAGTCCTGTTCCCTTTGTTTCGTTCGTTTTTTCATGCGTTCGACACCTGACTTCTTGTCGCGACGCAGAACTGGAGAAGGAGGCTTCCAGGGCAGCCGAGGCCTCTCGTGTCGAGGTCCAGCGCTGGAAGGAGAAGGCCGAGGCTTCTCAGGTCAAGGTCCGGCGCCAGGAGGAGAAGGCCAAGGGTGAGTCCCGCAGGCCTCGCGCCCCTGTTTGGCTTGTTTTCTTTGACGCTTAATCCCATTCTACTTGTTTTGGCGCAGGGTTGAGCGATGAGGTCTCGCAGGTTGACCGAGGCCTCCGTCCGCGCTGCAGACAGTGCTCGATCGCGAGATCGAGGAGCACGACGTGCTGCAGAGCGCCGCTCGCGCCGTCTGCGAGGCCCTGGAGATGGAGGGGGTTCAATCGGGCAGCTCCCTTAGGAGCCGCCTGACTGCGTTGATTGGCCAAACGCGTCAGCGATTGCGAGAGGCGCTACACACAGGCGTCAAACGCGCCCTGGCCGTCGTCTCCTCGCACTACGCCGGCGTCGACGTCGAAGGCGTCAGTGACGGCTATGTCCTGTCCGAGGATGCCGTCGAGGCCGAGGAGGAGCTGACGAGGCTGGAAGCGGCAGTCGAGGGCCCCGGCACGGCGTTGGCGAAGCTGTTCGAAGAGGAGGTGGTCCCTCCTTCGCCGTCTGCCGACGCGAGGAGACCCTGCGCCTTGACCTGGGCCGAGGGGGCCATGTAATAAGTTAGATTTGTTACTGTATCATGACGTTTGTGGCCGTCGAGGCCTTTGTGAGGTGCTTGTATATATATGCGTTTTTTCTAATCGTTTTATTGTATTTCCGAGCCTCTGTCCTCTGT
Source organism: Miscanthus floridulus (assembly GCF_019320115.1). NCBI lineage: Eukaryota > Viridiplantae > Streptophyta > Magnoliopsida > Poales > Poaceae > Miscanthus > Miscanthus floridulus. The sequence continues at coordinate 99,790,123 of NC_089598.1, forward strand.
CTTGCCTCCGAACGCATCATCTGTAAAAACTCCCTTGGAGCCTAAGTTGTCCCTCGGGTAAAAGGTGGTGAGGGAGTTGCCGTAGCCCGGAGGCGTAGGTCGTTCTCACAGCTCGGCCGGCCTTTTAGCCTTGAGACATACTTTTGGTCCTTAGGTTCTTTACAAATGGTCTGTTAGAGCGCGCTAGAGAGAGTTTGGCGTAGGAATTTAACTGAAAATCGATTAAGAAATGGTGTCCGGGACTTAGGGGGGTTCCCCCCTTCTAGCCCCCGAGGGAGGCTCGGCCCTGCGGAGGCATGGCCGAGTCTCCCTTGAAGCATTATCGTAAAGCGTTTTACCTTCTGTTCCGATTTCTAGACAAGTCCTTTGAAAAAAAAACCCTCGGAGCCTGGGCTGCCTCTCGAGTAAAAGGTGGTGAGGGAGTTGCCGTAGCCCGGAGGCGTAGGCTTATCTCTCGGCTCGGCCAGCCTTTCGCTCTTGAGGCGAACCTCTGGTCCTTAGGTTTTTTCTGTAATCGACTTGTCCTAGTACGGGACAGGTTCCCCTTGATGGGGGTTTCTCGAAAAATTAGAACAACTAAAGACGCTTCTTTAATGTATTTCGAGAAACAAAATATACAATGCTTGGAAATTAAGGGTAGAAACGACGTAGCTGTTCTATGTTCCAAGCGTTGGTGAAGATTTCGCCCTTCTCGTTGGCTAACTTGTAGGTCCCGGGCTTCAGCACTTGAGCGACGATGTACGGCCCTTCCCAGGGTGGGGTCAGCTTGTGGCGGCCCTTGTTGCTCTGCCTCAGTCTCAGCACCAGGTCGCCCACCTTCAGGTCTCGGCTTTGGACGCGCCGGGCTTGGTAGCGTCGTAGGGCTTGCTGGTACCTGGCCGAGTGTAGCAGCGCGACGTCTCGGGCTTCCTCCAGTTGGTCGAGGGCGTCTTCGCGGGCAGTGCGGTTGCTTTGCTCGTTGTAGGCCTGTAGTCTCGAGGGAACCGTATTCCAGGTCAGTGGGGAGGATGGCCTCGGCCCCATAGACCAGGAAGAACGGTGTAAATCCCGTGGCTCGGCTCGGTGTATTCCTCAGGCTCCAAATGACCGATGGGAGTTCGGCAAGCCATTTCTTGCCGAATTTCTTCAACCGGTTATGTATCCTAGGTTTGAGACCTTGTAGGATCATGCCGTTCGCACGTTCTACTTGGCCGTTTGTCCTGGGATGTCCTACGGCCGACCAGGCCACACGGATGTGGCGGTCGTCGCAGAATGTCAGGAACTTGTGGCCGGTGAATTGCGTCCCATTGTCGGTGATGATGGTATTTGGGATTCCGAACCTGTGGATGATATCCGTAAAGAACAGCACCGCTTGCTCGGATTTGATCTGAGTGATCGGACGAGCCTCGATCCATTTAGGAGAATTTGTCGATGGCTACCAGCAGATGGGTATAGCCCCCGGGTGCCTTCTGCAGAGGCCCAACCATGTCCAGCCCCCACACAGCGAATCGGCCATGTGATGGGGATGGTTTGGAGGGCTTGGGCCGAGAGGTGCGTCTGTCGAGCGTAGTACTGGCATCCCTCGCAGGAGCGTACTAGCTTCGTGGCGTCGGCCACCGCTGTTGGCCAATAGAAACCTTGGCGGAAGGCGTTACCCACGAGCGCCCGAGGCGCCGCGTGGTGCCCGCAGACTCCCGCGTGCAAGTCCCAAAGTAGGGATTGGCCAGCCTCGGTGGTGATGCATCGTTGGAGAATACCAGATGGGCTACGCCTATACAACTCGCCGTTGTAGAGGATGTAAGTCTTGGCTCGTCGCGCAAGCCGTCGGGCCTCGGCTCTGTCCGCAGGAAGCTCTCCTCGAACGAGGCGATCAAGGAAAGGGACTCGCCAGTCCTGTTCCTTGGTCGGCCTTGGGAGGCTCTGCGTCAATCGCCATGGCCTCGGGCTCGGCTGGCGGGGATCTCGGTGGCAGAGGGGGCCTCGGGCCCTGCGGTGGGCTCGGCCGATGGGCCCTCTTCCGTCGCCGAGGCGTAGTCGACGGATGGCTTGTGGAGGTCTCTGGCGAAGACGTTCGGGGGGACCGGGGTCCGCGCCGACGCCATCTTTGCCAGTTCATCTGCGGCCTCGTTGAACTTTCACGCAACGTGGTTGAGTTCGAGACCGTCGAACTTGTTCTCTAGGCGACGTACTATCGTGCAGTACGCCTTCATTTTGGGGTCATGGTAGCTTGACTCTTTCATCACCTGATCGACGACGAGCTGCGAATCACCCCGTACGTCGAGACAGTCGCACTCCAAGTTCGATGGCGATTTGCAGGCCGTTGACGAGGGCCTCGTATTCGGCCACATTGTTGGAGGCGGCGAAGTGAAGCCGGATCATGTAGCGCATGTGTACTCCGAGGGGCGAGACCAGGAGCAGGCCCGCGCCAGCCCCAGTCTTCATCAGAGACCCGTCGAAGTACATGGTCCAGCATTCTGATTGGATCTGAACGGGTGGCAGCTGTGTGTCGGTCCACTCGGCTACAAAGTCGGCCAGGACCTGTGATTTGATCGCTTTCCGAGGCGCGAAAGACAAGGTTTCCCCCATGAGTTCGACAGCCCACTTGGCTATTCTACCCGAGGCCTCCCGGTTTTGGATTATCTCTCCCAGAGGAAAAGACGACACCACAGTCACCGGGTGGGACTCGAAGTAGTGACGCAGCTTGCGTCGAGCCAAGACTACGGTGTAAACCAGCTTCTGGATGTGGGGGTAACGCGTCTTAGTCTCGGAGAGCACTTCGCTGAAGAAGTAGACAGGTCGTTGGACGGGTAGAGCATGTCCCTTCTCCTGCCTCTCGACTACTACGGCCGCGCTGACCACTTGGGTCGTCGCGGTGACGTAGAGTAAGAGGTGCTCGCCCTCGGTGGGCGGAACCAGGACGGGGGGGGGGTTGGTGAGCAGTGCTTTGAGCCTAGGCGAGGGCTTCCTCGGCCTCGGCGGTCCAAGAAAAGCGCTCGGACTTTCTCAAGAGGCGGTACAGGGGCAGGCCTTTTTCGCCGAGGCGCGAGATGAAGCGGCTTAGGGCCGCAAGGCATCCCATGACCCTCTGCACCCCTTTGAGGTCTCGGATCGGGCCCATGTTGGTCACGGCCGAGACCTTCTCCGGGTTGGCCTCGATTCCACGTTCTGAGACTATGAATCCCAAGAGCATGCCTCGGGGAACCCCGAAGACACACTTCTCGGGGTTGAGCTTGATGCCCTTCTCTCTGAGACATGTGAAGGCAACCTCCAAGTCGCCGACGAGATCACCGGCCTTCCTGGACTTGACTACGATGTCATCCACGTAGGCCTCGACGGTTCGCCCGATGTGTTCGCCAAAGACTTGGATCATGCACCGCTGGTAAGTAGCCCCTGCGTTTCTGAGGCCGAACGGCATGGTTACGTAGCAGTACATGCCGAATGGAGTGATGAAAGAAGTCGCGAGCTGGTCGGACTCTTTCATCTTGATTTGGTGGTAACCGGAATACGCATCAAGGAAGGAGAGGGTTTCGCATCCTGCAGTGGAGTCGACGATTTGGTCAATTCGTGGTAGTGGGAATGGGACCTTCGGGCACGCTTTATTTAGACCAGTGTAGTCCACGCACATCCTCCACTTGCCACTTTTCTTCCTGACTAATACAGGGTTAGCCAACCACTCTGGATGGAATACTTCCTTGATGAACCCGGCTGCCATGAGCTTCTGCACTTCTTCGCCGATGGCCCTGCGCTTCTCCTCGTCAAACCGGCGCAGGCGCTGCTTTGCCGGCCTGGAGCCCGCCCGGATATCTAAGGCGTGCTCGGCGACCTCCCTTGGTATGCCCGGCATGTCCGAGGGACTCCACGCGAACATATCGACGTTCGCACGGAGAAAGTCGACGAGCACGGCCTCCTATTTGCTGTCGAGGGTGGCGCTGATCTTCAGTCCTCGGCCGTTGGGGACTGGTGGGATCGACGGGGACGAGCTTGACGGCCTCCGCGGGCTCGAAGGTCCCGACGCGCCGCTTGGCGTCGGGAACCTCGCTACCAAGCTGGTCGAGATCGGCGATGAGGGTCTCGGCCTCCACGATGGCCTCGGCGTACTCGATGCACTCGACGTCGCAGTCGTATGCATGTTCGTACGTGGACTTGACGGTGATGATGCCGTTGGGGCCTGGCATCTTGAGCTTGAGGTAGGTGTAGTTGGGGACCGCCATGAACTTGGCGTAGCACGGGCACCCCAAGATGGCGTGGTAAGCCCCCTTGAATCCAACCACCTCGAAGGTGAGGACCTCCTTGCGGTAGTTGGAGGGAGTGCCAAAGCAGACGGGTAAGTCGATGCGCCCGAGGGGTCGTGTGCGCTTTCCTGGCACGACGCCGTGGAAGGGTGCGGAACCGCCTCGGAGCCATGACTGGTCGAGCTCCAGGAGCTCCAGAGTGTTGACGTAGAGGATGTTGAGGCCGCTGCCTCCGTCCATGAGCACTTTGGTAAGCCGGGTGTTGCCGACGATCGGGTCGACGACAAGCGGGTACTGCCCGGGGTTTGGAACATAATCGGGGTGGTCATCCCGATCGAAGGTGATTGCCTCTCGAGACCAGTCGAGGTACCGGGGGGTGGCCACCTTGACCGAGAAGACCTCCCGGCGTTCCCTCTTTCGCTGGCGCGCCGTGAGGCATGCCGAGGGTCCGCCAAAGATCATGAAGGCGTTGCGTACCTCGGGGAACCCATCATCTTTATCGCCGTCCCTCTCGCCGGCGCCCCTTTTCCTGGCGTCATCGTCGTCGGGGAGCCCAAGCCTGGCGTAGTAACGCCGGAGCATGGTGCACTCCTCGAGGGCATGCTTCACCGGACCTTGATGGTAAGGACAGGGCTTCTTCAGCATGTCGTCAAATAGCCCGGGGCCCCGGGGGCCTCGGGGATTCCTGCGATCTGCTGTGGCGACATGGCCGGCCTCGAGGACCTCCTGCTTCCCTGGGTGACCCTTCTTCTTTCTCTTGGGGACGCGGGTGGGCGAGGCCTCGGGGGCCTCGTCCTTCTGCTTCCCCTTGGCGTCGTTGTTGGGGAAGATGGCCCCAACCGCCTCTTCGCCCGAGGCGAAGTTGGTGGCGATGTCAAGGAGTGTGGCCGCCGTGGTTGGTACGTTCCGGCCCAATTCTCGGACCAGGTCTCGGCAGGAGGTGCCAGAGAGGAATGCTTGGACGATTTCCGAGTCACCGACGCGGGGCAACTCGGTGCATTTCTTGGAGAAGCGCCGGATGAAATCTCGAAGAGATTCGTCCGGCTTCTGGCGGCAACCTTTGAGGTCCCAGGAGTTCCCGGGGCGCACGTAGGTGCCCTGGAAATTCCCGACGAAGACCCTCACCAAGTCGCGCCAGTACGTGGATCTGTGCGAGGGGAAGGTGTTCGAGCCAGGCTCGCGCTGAGTCTGACAAGAACAAAGGGAGGTTGCGGATGATGAGCAGGTCATCGTCCGCACCACCTAGCTGACAAGCCAGGCGATAATCGGCTAGCCATAGCTCGGGGTTCGTCTCGCCGCTATACTTTGTGAGGTTGGCAGGTTGGCGGAACTAGGCTGGGAAGTGAGCATTGCGGATGGCTCTACTAAAGACCCGAGGGCCAGGTGGCTCGGGAGAAGGACTGCGGTCCTCTTCGCTGTCGTAGCGACCGCCTCGGTGTGGGTGGTAGCCCTGGGCGGCTCCGTCGTCGTGGCGCCGTCGCCTGCCAACTACTTCGTGGTCGCCTTGTGCCTCGCGTTGGTCTCCAGGTCGATCGCGCACCAAGGGGGCCCTGTTGACCGTCGGCGCGCGAGCAGGCCTCGGGACGGACCGAGGCATCCTGGCCCCGGCGAGGTTGCGCTGTGGGTTGCTCCGAAGTGCCTCCGCGCCGGCGGGAGGCGGAACTTTCGGCCTGCTGCACCGCCACGGTCTCGAGGAGGTCGCGGAGCTCTCCGCGGACCCGTCGCCCCTCGGTGGTGGAGGGCTCGGGCATTGCTCGGACCAGCATCGCAGCCGCTGCGACATTCTGGCTAGCGCGATTAAAGATTGGGGGTGGCTCATCCCCCTCGTTGTCGTTGATGCGGTGATGGACGTCGCGGGCCCTCCGTCGGGCTCCTCCACCCTCACCGCGCCCTTGCTGCTCCTGCTCGAGAGTGTCCCGAAGCTGTTGCAGAAGGAGTCGGTCTTGTTCGCCTTGGCTTGAAGCTCGCGGAGCTGCTCCAGGTCTGGGCGTCGATGCTCCCCGCGGACGGGATTCTCGTTCCGTGCTGTCGGGGCTTCGAGACGCGGAGGTGTGGCATCGCCCGCCCCTGCCCGGGGCGGGGAATGGTTGCCTGTCCTCTCGTCCTCTTCGCCCGCCCTTGGCATCCCGAGCCCGACGTGGAAGCACTCACGAGATGGATCGTAAGTCCCTTCGTCGTCGGAGTCGGAATAGCCGAGGCAGTAGTCGCTTGCGGCCAAGAATTGGCGCAAAGCCCCAGGGTTGTGGAGTTCGGAGAAATCCACCCCGGGCCATGCCTCGTCGTCGTCCGAGGAGTCGGAGCGGGTGCTCAGGTCGAGAGCGAAGCGCTGGCGGCGTTCCGAGGGGTGCTCGTGAGCGGCAGTGTAAGCGTAGGCATAAGAGGCGGTGGCATTTCTCAACCCAAAGGGGTATGGGGACGGTGCCGTCTCCAGATTCTGCCCCGCCGGGGTCGGCTCTTCAGGGAGTGGTGGAGCGGAGCTAGACGACTGGGCATCGCCGCGAGCCACCGGCGATTTTCCTTTGTCCATGCCGCCCCGGGTTCACGTAGCGTCGGGGTGGCCTTGCTCGCGTCGTGCCTGGCGAGCGCGGCGAGAGCGGCCGCCCGGGCGCCGCCTGCGCCTGGGCTGCCGGGGCGTGACTTCATCGTCGGACGGTGGGGCTCGGGGAGTGAGGAGCACCATGTCGTACTCATGCCCTAGAGATATGAACTCTAGGCTCCCGAACCAAACTACGGTGCCGAGACGCAATGGTCGTATGGGGTCTGCCATCCGGATCCTGCTGGGATGACGAAAACGACACGCAGCCACCCCTACCTGGCGCGCCAACTGTCGGTGTTTCGGACCGGGGGGGTCCTCAACCGACGAGTAAATTTATGCTGCGTGCTCCCGAACCGGATGGTGATGCAAAGAGACATAAGGTTTATACTAGTTTAGGCAATCGAGGCCCTACGTCCAGTCTGAGAGATCGATCTTGTATTCCTTGCACCGGAGTGCTCGTAGTAGGGGGTTACAAGCTAGGTGAGAGAGGGAGCTAGCCCCAGGTCTCGGCGGGGGTGGTGCGGGCTGCTTGAGGCGTTGTTCTCAAGCAGCGTGGAAGTGTGTAGTTCTATTGGTGTGTTCGTCTTTCTGCTCGTTGCTCTCTCTCCCTAGAAATGGCCCCGGTCCCTCCCTTTTATACTCTAAGGGAGAACCAGGAACGTACATACATAGCGTTCTATAAATGGGGGTGGCGTGTCCGAGCCCTGTAGCCGGCCACTGTTGTGGTACGGTCGATGGAGTGGCCCCGTCCTTGTCGTGCAGAAGTGACGCGCCGGTCATACTTGGTCTTGTGCGTCGTGGGGCTCCAGTACAGCTTGAGGCAGGACATGGCGGGCGACGTGCTGGTCATCGTGCGATGACGTCGTAGGGAGCCGTGGCTCTGCAGATGCCGAGGCCGAGCCATCGTGGGGGGCTCGGCGGACATGGATCCTCAGGCTGCCGAGCCCCTGAAGCAAACTGCCGAGGCCTTGGAGGGAATTATTGGTCCTGGGTACTGATTCCGAGGCCACAGTATCCCAGACGTGGCTCCCCACGCCGCGTTGTTCTCGGAGTAGGAGTTGGCAGCACAGTGAGGCATGGGCGTCAACCATGTGCATAGCGGTTGGCACAGTGGCGGGTAACCCCTGTCCAGTCCTGCCTCCTGTCCCGTCGGCCATTCCGCTGTACTGTGCCGAGCATGCGGCCGATGTCAGGGGCAGCAGTTGTTTGAGTTAATGCGACACGACGTTTTGTCAGAGGGACGGGTGAAGGAAGAGGCAGCGGAGTGCTACCGAGCCCGCCTCGCGCGAGACGGAGGGTCGGCGACCCGGCCGAGGCCTGCGACGAGAGGGGGTCGGCCGAGGCCTTCGGTGGGGGATCGCCCGAGGTCAGCGGTGAGGGGGCCTCGGGCGAGTCGGAGAATCGGCCGAGGCCAGCGGTTGTTAGCTGATTTCGATCTTTACGAAGTCTAAGCGGTCGTTTTTTGGTTCTTGCTTAGGGTACCCCTTCTCACGGTATCCGACATAAACTTTGTTACATAATATATCCTTCCTAACATCCTTTTGAAATTATCATAAAAAATTAAGTCGATCAGATGGCTCCAAGATCCACTAGTGTCCCTTGGAGTCCATCAGATTAATAATATGACAACCAAATTCCATGATGGAGAGTCGTATCAATTTCACCATCGCTGCTAGTGGGGTATCCCTAGATACGTTTTACAAATTTCTCTAGGGAGCAACGCACCCTATCAAAGAACCATAGAGAAAAATGTTGTGAAAACATGTATGATGGCGCTTGCGAACATTGGATATTGTATTCCTGACTTCCTGTCCGTTCGATTATAAGCTTATATGAGGGCAATCCAGATGTGGTAGCTGTAAGTAAAAAGGTTGCTCAACACAATGGCAATGGTATGGTACAACCAAAGTGGTTCTCCGAATGTATATTTATGATGCTTCCATTGACACGACAGCGACCCCAATGTTATCACTATCATGTTAAAGTTGGACCCGTTAGTGATCTTATTGCTATCGCTACTGCTCGGTCTAGTTTTGAACCCGACAATAGGATGTTCTGATCATTGACGGGTCCAAGAACCGGTAGCGAATGGCGAGCTCCATTACTATCGATTATTCTCTACCCTGAATTTAGTTCCGACGGTGATGTCGGGTATATAGACCCAACTGATCCATGGATCTGTAGCAGTGAAAGCCTAAACTTTTTATTCAAGTATAAAAGATTGTCACAGTCACATGCTTGTCTACGTGTTTGCCCAGGGCCGAAAGAAATTCATTCCTAGCTCGTTTGTCGTCCATGCATACGCATGATCCATTTGGGCGAGTAGAGTCTCAGCCGGCTCACGAGCCACGAGAGCGGGGAACGAGCGAACTGAGACAAGCTAGCATTTTTGTTCCTACACGCAGACAAGCAAAGGTTATCTTACTCCTGACGTACATGTGGGCTGTTTTGGGTGGTGAAGTTACTAGGAATCTTCCTTCTATGGAACGCCCGCCCTGTGCCGTAAAATGCACAGTGCAGTACAATATCAAGTGGGCGGTGCACTTCTTCAATTCCCCGGAACAAACCATATCATCGTCCTTTGGCCGGTAGCCTGGTATAATCACATGCAGCTTTAACCTGCCTGGGACTAGCCAGCAGGCAGCTAATAAAATTAAGGCCAAAACACACACACAGACATCTGAATAATAATGCTGCAGCTTGGAGTGTTGTGTTGCGATTTATAATTCGTGCAGGGACAAAGAACATGTATTAGTTTTTATCGCACTACGGTGGTAGAACTGCATACGGAGGTGGCAGTATGCGCGAGAGGTAAACAACAAAAAGGCCAGGTATTTGTAATGTTAGTACGTACGTAGCTCCAGGTGCAGGAGTGCACACCTTGCTTGTACTACTTGTTTATACCTTGTTACTGAGTCTCGACGGTCGTCAGTCGTCACTGCTGTATGATTGGCCCGCCCCCAAGGAATATAACGGAGGTTTCAGTGCAAACCACGGATTTCGTAGGGGATCGCGCCAGCGGCAGACAGGATCACAGGAGCAGGACCTGCAGCTACTGCACATTTCGTAACCTTTCGGGACTCGGCACGGCACATTTCTGTCTGCAGCCGAGTCCGGAAAGGTTGCGAAATGTGCAGTAGGAGGCAATGATTCTGAGGTTGAAAGCAGCGAGTGCAGTCTTCGTTAATTGCCCGTCGGATATGATTGTTGTACATTACAGACGATCAGCTTCACGGGTAAACAAGACCAGCAGCGCGGCTTTGCTACCGGCGATTCGATCGAGATGGAGGAGAAGCCTAGCAGCGGCGGCCCTCCCCTGGTTCGCCGTGCAAGTGGGGACCGGACCGGCACCCAACAACATCTTGCTGCTGGCCGCTTCTCCTCGCTGCTAGCGTCGAGCGCACAGTGCACGGCGTTTTTCTAGCAGCCGCCGCAGCAGCAGGAGCCCCTTTTCACGGCAGCTCGTGCGTGCCGTGTGCGTGCGTGCGGGTTCCCACGACGACGACGGCGTCGGCGGCACACGGAACGGGACTGTTAAGTAACGAAACGGCCCGCGCGGACCAAGAACGAGGCGCGCGCTCTGTTGACCACCCCGCACGCCCGGCACAGCGTCCGCGCCCAGCTCCCCGTGCCAGTGCCACAGCGCGCGCGAGCTCCGAGTCCGAGCCGGCACAGAATCCTAATCCTTGGTCCTCCTGGCTAAAAAGTTGTCATCAGACACCAACCCCGGGCAGGTCGTCCCGCTTCCCTGCCTCAGGGCAGAGAACGAGACGCGTGAAAGACCACCATTGCCTCCTTGACGAAAACGAGGCCGGCCGCGCGCCAAGGAAGGATGGAGCGGAGCAGATGGCCAGCCGGCCAGGGCCAAGGGGGGGTCGGGCGGGACCAGGAGGCAGTGGGGGCGGCCTGCAGATGAGCAGCGGCAATGTGCGCGCGCAGGCGCCCCATGCTCTCGCCACAGGGACTACAGGAGCGGGCCGGGACGACGAGCTGCCCGTGCCTGGCGCGGGAGGATGACGGCGACGAGGCAGCCATGATCCACCCACCATGGCATGGGATGATCTATGGTTTCCGTTCCGTCCTACCAGTTCCCCTGTCGTGTTGTTGTCCGATTCCGGACCTCAAACCGCACGGACACGGACAGGCAGTGGGGGCGGCCTGCAGAATGCAGATGAGCAAATCAAGGTGTCTGCACACCCTTTTTAGGACCTTGTGCAACATGCATGAGCTAGCTTTAGCCAGCGACGCACAAACGGCCCGGGACGGAATCCCCCGCCGCACTGCATGTCTCACTCGCATGTCATCTTTGGTGACCGGCGAACGAGAGGATATAACAAAAGAGGTAACAGTGGGTGTGCTTTTACATTTGACCCACAACACAACTTAACGCTGCATTCGCAAAGCCTGTCATCCTATGTCATATAAAAGGGGAAGCAATCGCCATGTTTGCTTGGCTTATAAGTCGTATTTTTTTTTCAATCAACGAATATTATTTTTTTCTCACAATAAATTAGTCAACGTGACAAAATGGCTTACGTGGTCCCCGGCCCGGCTTCTCTCTCCTGCATGTCGGTGCAGAAACTGACCAACTAGTGAATATTTGTAGTTTTGCTGTACGTTGTAATCGGAGGTGGCCTAGCACTCAATGACACAGGATTTATACTGGTTCGGACAACGTGCCCTACGTCCAGTCGGAGTCGGTCGGTGACTTTATTTCTGAGCCCAGGTGCTCGAAGTTTACAGTGGTGTTACAAACGAGAAGGAGAAAGATGGGGTGTGCAAGAGTACTGGTCGGCTTCGGTCGGAAGGGCCAAGAGTGACAGGAACTTCGCTATAAGCTAGGTGTCAAAGCGGGTGCTTAAGGTCCGAACCTGACGGTTCTGTGGTTGTGAGCTATCGATCTAAGGAACTCTGATCAACTGGGATCGGTCTCCTTTGTTGGAGAAAGCGCACCCCCTTTTATAGATGAAGGGAACAACTTTACAAGTGAGAGGGAAAAGGTGCGTATGTTACCGAGCCTTGTTGCCCACGCCTACCGAGGCTTGTTGCCCACACCGGCGGGTACAAGATAATGATAGGCGCCTATAACACTGTTGATGTTACTGTAGAATGTCAGATGCATGTGGGAGGTCGTGCTGCCTTCTTCAGGGACGGTGGATGTTGGTACCTGCAAATACTGTTTGATGCCTAGAGGCATGTGAGGAGTCTCGCTATGTTCATCCGGTACGGTAAATCCTGGCGCCCATACCGCTATCGATGCCTAGAGTCTCCTGGAGGGCCTTACCGTATGGGAGTTTTAGCGGCCCCTACAATACTGTAGAGGGAGATGTCGGCGCCTACAATACTGTTTGTGTCAGGTGGCTGCAGAGTACTGTTCCGTACAGGGTATGGTCCCTAGTATAGTGGTTTTGACTTGTGAGCCTTGTCTTGTCTTTCTCCGCATGTCTTCTGGTTCCTACCGAGCGGGCGTCCCCGGTCGGATGGCTCTAGTCGGCTCTGAGTGCGCCGGTCGGAGAAGAGCGGTGAACAGGGTTCCTACGAGCCCCGATCGGAGGGGCGCAAGGTCGGAGTCGGAAGTAGCGCTTTGGACCAGGCCTTCTGATCAGAGAGGGCGTCCGGAGGTGGCTGGAGGCCGAAGCGAGTGCTCCGATCGGAGTGGTGGGCCCAAGGGGTTGACGAGCGGGCGCTGCTCCTTTCGGTCCAGACCTTCTGGTCAGCGACTGGGCCGTCCTTCCGGCCTATTGTATTTAGACTCTTGGGCCGAGCCTTGGCGCGGAAGCCAGTCCCCGAGGGACCCTGGGTTTATGAACCCGACAGAAGCCCCCGAGCCCCCGGGCGATTCGGGTCGAATCGTCCGGGGGATTTTTGTCTTGCCGACGGGTGCGCGCGAGTGCACCCGCGAGTGTAGCCCCTGAGCCCCCGGACGGTTCGGGCGGAACCGTCTGGGGGATTTTCTGTGTCATCAGGGGAGGTTTTCTGTTTTGTCGGTGGGTGCGCACGAGCGCACCCGCGGGTGTAGCCTCCGAGCCCCCAGGCGGTTCGGGCAGAACCGTCTGGGGGTGTTGTTCTGGTGGGCGTGTGTGCATGTTTTTAGTCTGAGATGGAATTTTGTCACCCGAGGCGTCGTTTGGTAGCCGAGGCGGTTTTTTAGTTTGTTTTGAGAGATTGGGTGAGAGGGAGCTTGTGGATCCCGATGTCGGTGCGCGCCGTGGGATCAAGCGAGGGAGTCAGTCAAGGGTTTTGGACGAGACAGAGCTCACTGATCCTGGCGTCGATGCGCGCCGTGGGATCGGGTGAGGCAGTTAGTTTCGGACGAGACAGAGCTCACTGATCCTAGCGTCGATGCGCGCCGTGGGATCGGGTGAGGTTGTTAGTTTCGGAGGAGATAGAGCTCACTGATCCTGGCGTCGATGCGCACCGTGGGATCGCATGAGGCAGTTAGTTTTGGACGAGACAGAGCTCACTGATCCTGGCGTCGATGCGTGCCGTGGGATCGGGTGAGGCAGTTAGTTTTGGACGAGACAGAGCTCACCGGTCTTGGCGTCGATGCGCGCCGTGGGATCAGGTGAGGCGGTTAGTTTTGGACGAGACAGAGCTCACTGATCCTGGCATCGATGCGCGCCGTGGGATCGAGCGAGGGAGTCAGTCTTTTGGACGAGAATGAGCTCACTGATCCTGGCGTCGATGCACGCCGTGGGATCGAGTGAGGAAGTCCGTGTTTGGACGAGACCGAGCTCGCTGATGCTGGCATCGATGCGCGCCGTGGGATCGAGCGAGTCAAAGTCGTGTTTTGGATGAGCTAGAGTTTGCTGATGCTGGCATTGATGCGCACCGTGGGATCGAGCGAGTCGGAGTCGTGTTTTGGACGAGCCAGAGCTCGCTGATGCTGGCGTCGATGCGCGCCATGGGATTGAGCGAGTTGGAGTCATATTTTGGATGAGACAGAGCTCACTGATCCTGGCGTTGATGCACGCCGTGGGATCGAGCGAGTCGGAGTCATATTTTGGACGAGCCAGAGCTCGCTGATGCTGGCGTCGATGTGCGCCGTGGGATCAAGCGAGTCGAAGTCGTGTTTTGGACGAGCCAGAGCTCGCTGATGCTGGCGTCGATGCGCGCTGTGGGATCGAGCGAGTCGGAGTCGTGTTTTGGACGAGATAGAGCTCACTGATCCTGGCGTCGATGCATGCCGTGGGATCGAGTGAGGGAGTTAGTTCGGTCGTGAGAGAGCTCACTGATCCTGGAGTCGATGCGCGCCGTAGGATCGTGTGAGGGAATTAGTTTGGACAAACCCTGGCGTCGGTGCGTGCTGTGGTTTCTAAATAGTTAGTTTAGGGGTCGGACGAGACCGAGACCGTGGGTCCTGGCGTTGGTGCGCGCCGTGGGATCGAGCGGGTCAGAGTCGTGGATCCCGGCCTCGGCGTAGCCTGGGCGGCCGAGGTAGTTAGTTTTTACGCGAGTTCAGAGTCGTGGTCCCTAGATTTTTGGAGCGTAGTCAGAAGTGAAGCCGTTACGCGAGTTCGGAGTCGCGGTCCGTGGATTTTTAGAGCGTAGTCGGAAGTGAAGCCGTTATGCGAGTTCAGAGTCGCGGTCCCTGGATTTTTGGAGCGTAGTCGGAAGTGAAGCCGTTACGTGAGTTCGGAGTCACGGTCCCTGGATTTTTGGCGTTTGTCTTGAGCCCCCGTGCCCTGTCGGGCCTTCGTGGGGGTCGATGTGAGTTGTGTGCGATACCCCATCCTCGGTTCCTCACAACCGGAGGGGCTGAGTTTTGTCGCTTGTCCCGATCGCTCGGGCTCGAAGACTAGCTCGGTGAGTTCGCTAACAGGTGTGATCGAGCGGAATCCGGGTCCGTCATTCGTGATAGGGTTGGCATAGCCCTCTTGTGACATTCCACTACTCCTTTACATGCAACCCGACAGATGTCTAGGTCATTCCGGAGACTGACCCGAGTGGCCTAACGGCCTCCCCTCGATGGAGATTCTGTGGGCCTGGCGAGAGGTTTAGGATCGAACGAGAAGGTTGAGATGACCTGGTCTGCCAGACCAGGCGAGGGCTGCATGGGGCTCATCTATGGTTTTCTCCCCTGACTCTGTTGTTTGCTCATGTCGAATGAGGCAACCGCCGCTTCGTGACGCAACACGGAGCGTTGTGATGCATTTCGCTGCACGTGCGATGCTTAGTTCCCGAGCCCTCGGGCGGTTTAGGGCCCGAATTGTCCGAGAGGCACGGGCGTATGGAATGAATGCACGTATGGATGTATGAAATGATTATAAGGAAATATAGGGGGTTGGTAGTGCTCACCTTGATGGCTTAAGTGACGGGGTTCGGAGAGCTTCAGTCAAAAATGTCCGACCGGGACCTGTGCTCATCAATCGTGGGGTGAGCCCTTATGTGAATAGTTTTTGTATTAATGAACTCATGCTCACCTTGATGACCTGAGTGACGGGGTTCGGAGAGCTTCAGTCGGGAATGTCCGACCGGGACCTTGATGACCTGAGTGACGGGGTTCGGAGAGCTTCAGTCAGAAATATCCGACCGGGACCTTGATGACCTGAGTGATAGGGTTCAGAGAGCTTCAATCGGAAATGTCTGACCGGGACCCGCGCTCATCGTTCGTGACAGAGTCGACATGGCCTACATGGGGCGTCCCTTCGCTTCCTACCCGTTGCGCTTGACGAAGCCGAGGGAGCGGAACCGAGCGAATCCCTTGCAGTCGCAGTAGTATTTGCAGTAGTAGAAAATGTAAAAGTTAAGTTTGTGTGGGAGCCCCGTGTAAATATTACTGTGTGTTTAATGACTACCGTCGGTTTTGTTTTCTGTGATGGAATTGCTCCGTTCGAGGGAGCCTGTTCCCTTTCGTTCCTTAGTTTTCCCTTAGCATAATTTTATTTTTTATTCTTTCTTTCTCGTACCTGCCCATTTGTCCCATAGGTCGCGACCTTGGGAGCCCAGGGCATGGCCTGCGAGGCTCGGCTGCTCGTAACCGTAGGGAAAGACGGGGTGCGATCGTGGAATGTTTTTAAAGCAAAGCTACGTAAAGCAAAACTAAGGAACAAACTATCCCGTTGGTTGGGTAGGAAGGAATTCCACCATAGGTAAACAAAACAGTGAGGTAGTCATTAAGCATAATGATAGTAGTGTACCCTAGTGGAGCCCCCGAGCGCCCCGGGCCAAAAAGTGTTTGGGTTGGGGCGTTTTTGTAGGAGCATATACTAAGGAAATAATGGTATGATTGAAGCTTTAGGAAAACAACATAGCTGTTCTAGTAGTTCGGAGAGATGGGCGTCGTTGTCGTCCTTCGGTCGGTAGGCGTTCGGTCGAATCACTTCAACCTTCAGACGTCTAGATCCTCGCCCGCTGCGCCCCCTTCTTCGGTCGCTGCTTCCTCGCCTTTTTCTTCCTTTGGCCTACCAGCTTACCTCAGTAGGCACTTGAGGAGCTGGCAGTCCTTGTAGAGGTGTTTGACAGGGTAGTTGTGGTTTGTGCACGGGTTCTCCATGAGATCGTGGAAGTGGCCCGGAGGGTCTTGCTGGGGTTGAGTGCCCGCGTGATCGGCCACGGCGTCCGACGCGAAGTTGGCCGGTCGGCGGCGATCATTTCTGTTCTTTTTTTCCCTCTGCGTGGAGGGGCCCTCGTCTTGACCCTGGCGCTTGGCCTTACCTTTGCCATGGTGAAAGGTCCTAATGGCTAGAGGGGGGTGAATAGCCTAATAAAATTTCTATAACAACACTTAACAAAATAGTTAGACAATTATGAGGCGAAGCAAGTGTTGCGCTAGCCTACTCAAAATGCAAGCCACCTACCACAATTCTAGTTTAGATAGTGTCGATTCACACAAGAGGTATGACACTACCCTATGTTAGTGTGCTCTCAAAGGCTAACTACAGAGCCACACCAACCAAACAAGCAAGCTCTCACAACTTGTTACACTAAAGAGCTTGTCAACTAGTTTGCGATAATGTAAAGAGAGTGATCAAGAAGATTATACCACCGTGAAGATGAATGAACCAATCAATCACAAGGATGAATACCAATGAAGACCAATCACCTCGGAATCAATGATGAACACAATGATTTTTTACCGATGTTCACTTGCTTGCCGGCAAGCTAGTCCTCGTTGTGGCGATTCACTCACTTGGAGGTTCACGCGCTAATTGGCTTCACACGCCAAACCCTCAATAGGGTGCTGCACAACCAACACAAGATGAGGATCACACAAGCCATGAGCAATCCACTAGAGTACCTTTTGGCGCTCCACCGGGGAAAGGTCAAGAACCCCTCACAATCACCACGATCGGAGCCAGAGACAATCACCATTCTCCGCTCAACGATCCTCGCTGCTCCAAGCCATCTAGGTGACAACAACCACCAAGAGTAACAAGCGAAATCCATAGTGAAACACGAACACCAAGTGTCGGATACCAGAAAAAGGGGTACCCCAAGCAAAAACCAAAAAACTGCTTAGACCCTAAAAACAAGAACCAATAAGACAAACGAGGTCTCAGCCAAAATCTCCGATTCGCCCGAGGCCCCCTCGCCGAGGCCCCTTCGCCCGAGGCCCCTTCGCCCGAGGTCCCCTCGCCGAGGCCTCAGAAGAAGTACTGATTCTCCGATTCGCCCGAGGCCCCCTCGCCGAGGTCTGCGATTCTCCGATTCGCGCGAGACCGGCTCGCCACCAGCCCCGCGACCACCGCTTTGACTAGACTACTCTGGCTGGACATCACATCCAATCAAGGCGCTCAACCACTCCGACAACCACACAATGGCACAGTACAGCGAAGTGGCAGACCCGATGTCAGTCACGTCAGCGCCCTGCCATCCACGACGGGACTGTGCAGGGGTTATCGGCTACTGTGCTGCCTAAACTCCTGCACCAAGGACGAACACGACGTGGGGAGTCAGAACTGGGTTCCTGTGACCTCGGGACCAGCGGACCGACCGCTCCGCCTCGCTCGAGACCCCCGATAGGCCTCGGATGAACTGACCGAGTTCCGCCTCGCCCGAGACTCCCGGTAGGGCCTCGGGTGAACTGGCCATGCTCCGCCTCGCCCGAGGCTGGGCTCGTCCCGCAACCTCGTCGCCTCCGCCTCAAAAGTCGCTCTGGCAGGCTGTCGCATCCAATTAATGCGCCCAGCTGCACCCACTACGTAAGCCACGATCGGCAGTGCACCGCGACAGGAGCGACGGGACAACGGTCAAATCGCCTTTTTACCATCCCTTACTGACAATACAGGGTACCGTATCCTGTAGACGCACGTTCCGCACTGTTTCGCCTAAATCAACTACGACGATGGCCACCAAGACCCCGCATTGCCACCTGCAAAGGCCTCGGCACAGCAGGCCTCAGCACAGCGGGTCTCGGCCTCAGCACAACGGGTCTCGGCACAACCGACTACATTAGCCACCAAGCCTCGGCACTTCACCAAGTCAACAAATGTACGGGAGCGCAGCATGTCGCCGGCCTTGGAGACCATACCGACTAGACACCGATGGGAACTCCCACGACGCCACGCTGCTCCAGGGAGCAGAATACGTTAGCAAATAGTAGCCTTCTCATGTACTTCTGGCTTCCTCCTTGTGGCTATAAAAGGAGGTAGCCGATACCATTTCTAGGGGAAAAAAGAAAGGGGAACAACCCACATGGGCAATGTGCCTCACCCTGTAACCTACATCTCTCTCCGCAGAGACTTGGGACGAACTCCCTCTCTCGCTTAGCTTGTAACCCCCTGCCACGAGCACCCCGGTGCAAGGAATACAAGAACACCCCCTCAGACTGGACGTAGGGCATTCACTGCCTAAACCAGTATAAACCTTGTGTCTCTTTGCATCACCATCCGGAATAAGGAGCACGCAGCACGAATTCACTCGTCGGTTGAGGGACCCTCGGTTCCAAAACACCGACAGTTGGCGCGCCAGGTAGGGGACTCTGCGTGTCAGCTTCGTCATCCTAACAAATTCCGGATGGCAGACCCCGTTCAACCACTACGTCTCGGCACGATAGTCTGGTTCGGGAGCCTAGAGTTCATTTCTCTAGGACATGAGTACGATATGGTACTCCTCCCACCCAGAGCCTCATCAACCTACGATGACGCCACGCACCAGCAGCCCGCGCGCAGGCGGCGCTCAGGCCAACGCTCCCGCCGCAACCGACAAGCACGGCGCGCGCGGGACCGCCTCAACATCACGCAAGACCAGGTCGACGCTCTGCGCACCGCTGGTTTCCCCCACCCGGCTGTCGGTACAGAGTCCCTGGCTGGGGACCTGTCCAGCTTAAGTCTGGGCAAAAGGGAGACGCTGGCAGCACGCAGCAATGCCCCGTCAGCAAGCTCTGCCCCGCCGCCTCCTGAGGAACCGACTTCGGCGGAGCTGAACCCGGCGGTGGCCCCATCTCTGTACCCCTTCGGGTTGAGAAATGCCGCCGCCACCTACGCTCTCGCCTACGCCTCCACTCACGCGGAGCCTTCGGATCCCTCGGGAGGCCAACGTTTCGCCCTTGACTTCTCCGCCGGAACTTCGGCCTACACCCGCGCTGAGTCCTCGGAAGAGGATGAGGCATGGGCCAGAGCAGACTTCTCAGGCCTCTGCGACCCTGAAGCCATGCGTCACTTCATGGCCGCAAGCAACTATTGCTTCGGTTACTCCGACTCCGATGACGAGGGCACTTACAATCCCACTCGCGAGTGCTTCCACGTCGGGCTCGGGATGCCAAGAGCTGGCGATGAGGATGCAGGGGCAGGCAACCGTTCCCCCCCACGCAAGGGGGGAGGTGGCGCAACATCTCCGCACATCGGATCCCCGGCAGCGCGGAACGAGAACCCCGCCCCCGAGGGACTCCAATGCCTTGACCTGGAGCAGCTCCGTGAGCTTCAGGCCAAGGTCGAACAAGACCGGCTCCTTCTGCGGCAGCTCCGAGAGACACTCGAGCGAGAGCAGCGGGGGCACGGTGACGGCGGAGCATCCCGG
The DNA here is from genome assembly GCF_019320115.1 of Miscanthus floridulus. Taxonomy (NCBI): domain Eukaryota; kingdom Viridiplantae; phylum Streptophyta; class Magnoliopsida; order Poales; family Poaceae; genus Miscanthus; species Miscanthus floridulus. The sequence continues at coordinate 99,809,830 of NC_089598.1, forward strand.
CTAAGGGCTCGCGACGTCTACCACCGCATCAACAACGACGAGGGGGGTGCGCTACCCCCCCACCTTCAATCGCGCTGGCTAGAACATTGCCACAGCGACGATGCTGATCCGAACGATGCCCGAGCCATCAACCACCGAGGGGCAGCGAGTCCACGGCGCGCTCCGAGGCCTTCTCGAGACCGCCGCGGTGCAACAGGCCGAAAGCTCCGCGTCTCGACGGCGCGGAGACGCCTCAAGACAGCCCTCAGTACACGACCGCCTCAGGGCCCCCTTGGTGGACGATCGCCTTTGGGCCCCCTCGGTGCACGATCGCCTCAGGGCACCCTCGGTACACGACCGCCTCGGCGAACGGCGCGAGGCGCAAGGCGACCACGACGTGGTCATAGGACGACGGCGCCGCGACCGTGATGGGGCTGCCTGAGGTTACCAAACGCACCGGGGCGGCCGCTACGACAGCGACGAGGACCGTAGTCCTTCTCCGGGACCACCCGGCCCTTGAGTCTTCAGCAAGGCTATCCGCAGCGCCCACTTCCCGGCCCGGTTTCGACAACCGGCCAACCTCTCGAAATACAGCGGTGAGACCAACCCCGAGCTATGGCTGGCCGACTACCGCCTGGCATGTCAGCTAGGCGGTGCGGATGATGACCTGCTCATCATCCGCAACCTGCCTTTGTTCCTGTCAGACTCAGCGCGAGCCTGGCTCGAACACCTTTCCCCCATGCAGATCCACGACTGGCGAGACTTGCTAAAGGTCTTCGTCGGGAATTTCCAGGGCACGTACGCACGTCTAGGGAACTCCTGGGACCTCAAGAGTTGTCGCCAGAAGCCAGATGAGTCTCTCCGAGACTTTATCTGGCGATTCTCCAAACAATGCACTGAGCTGCCTAGCGTCGGCGACTCGGAGATCGTCCAGGCATTCCTCTCTGGCACCACCTGCCGAGACCTGGTTCGGGAGTTAGGCCGGAGCGTGCCAACCACGGCATCAGCACTCCTCGACATCGCGACCAGTTTCGCCTCAGGCGAAGAGGCCGTTGGGGCCATCTTCCCCAACAACAAAGGGAAACGGAGCGACGAGATCCCCGAGGCCTCGACATCCCGCCCCGCCCTGAAAAAGAAAAAGGGTCGTCAGGGGAAGCGGGAGGTCCTCGAGGCCGGCCTCGTCACGGCCGCGGACCGCAAGAACCCCCGAGGCCCAGGGCTCTTCAATGACATGCTCAAGAAACCCTGCCCTTACCATCAGGGCCCGGTGAAGCACACCCTCGAGGAGTGCACCATGCTTCGGCGTTACTACGCCAAGCTCGGACTCCCCAACGACGATGTCAAGAGAAGGGGCGCGGACGACAAGGCCAACGACAAGGACGACGGATTCCCCGAGGTACACAATGTCTTCATGATTTTCGGCGGTCCCTCAGCGTGCCTCACAACGCGCCAACGAAAGAAGGAGCGCCGAGAGGTCTTCTCGGTCAAGGTGGCCACTCCCCAGTACCTCAACTGGTCTCGCGAAGCAATCACCTTTGATCGGGACGACCATCCGGATCACGTCCCAAACCCCGGGCGGTACCCGCTCGTCGTCGACCCAATCGTCGGCAACACTCGACTCTCGAAGGTGCTCATGGACGGAGGCAGCGGCCTCAACATCCTCTACGCTAACACCCTAGAGCTCCTGGAGCTCGACCGGTCACAACTCCGGGGTGATGCCGCACCCTTCCACGGCATCGTTCCGGGGATGCGCATGCGGCCCCTCGGGCGTATCGACTTGGCCGTCTGCTTTGGCTCCCCCTCCAACTACCACAAGGAGGTCCTTACCTTCGAGGTGGTTGGGTTCAGGGGGACCTACCACGCCATCCTAGGACGTCCATGTTACACCAAATTCATGGCGATCCCCAACTACACCTACCTTAAGCTCAAGATGCCGGGCCCCAACGGCGTCATCACTATCGAGTCCATGTACGAGCATGCATACGACTGCGACGTCGAATGCGTCGAGCACGCCGAGGCTCTCATCGAAGCTGAGACCCTCCTGGTCAACCTCAACCAGCTCGGCAGTGATGCACCAGACTCCAAGCGCCGAGCCGGGACCTTCGAGCCAGTAGAGGCTGTCAAGCTCATCCCGGTCGACCCCACCTGCTCCAGCGACCGAGCACTAAGGATCAGCGCCACCCTCGACAGCAAATAGGAGGCCGTGCTCGTCGACTTTCTCCGCACGAACGCCGATATTTTCGCGTGGAGTCCCTCGGACATGCCGGGCATACCGAGGGAAGTTGCCGAGCACGCCTTGAACATTCGGGCCGGCTCCAGACCGGTGAAACAGCGCCTACGCCGATTCGACGAAGAGAAGCGCAGGGCCATCGGCGAGGAGGTGCAGAAGCTTTCTGCGGCCGAATTCATCAAGGAAGTATCCCACCCGGAGTGGTTAGCTAATCCTGTGTTAGTTAAAAAGAAAAATGGAAAATGGAGGATGTGTGTAGACTACACCGATCTAAACAAGGCATGTCCAAAAGTTCCGTTTCCATTACCTCGAATCGATCAAATTGTCGACTCCATGGTGGGGTGCGAGACCCTGTCTTTCCTTGATGCGTACTCCGGTTACCATCAGATCAAAATGAAAGAGTCCGACCAGCTCGCGACTTCTTTCATCACCCCATTTGGCTTGTACTGCTACACGACTATGCCATTCGGCCTCAGAAACGCAGGGGCCACGTACCAGCAATGCATGACCCAGGCCTTTGGCGAGCACATCGGGCGAACCGTCGAAGCCTATGTGGACGACATCGTAGTCAAGTCCAGGCAGGCCAGTGACCTCGTCAAAGACTTGGAGATAGCCTTCAAATGCCTCAGGGAAAATGGCATCAAGCTCAACCCCGAGAAGTGTGTCTTTGGGGTCCCCCGAGGCATGCTCTTGGGGTTCATAGTCTCGGAGCACGGCATCGAAGCTAACCCAGAGAAGGTCTCGGCCGTGACCAACATGGGACCAATCCGAGACATCAAGGGAGTGCAGAGGGTTATGGGATGCCTTGTGGCCCTGAGTCGCTTCATCTCACGCCTTGGCGAAAAAGGTCTGCCTCTGTACCGCCTCTTGAGAAAATCTGAACGCTTTTCCTGGACCCCCGAGGCCGAAGAATCCCTCACTAAGCTCAAAGCAGTGCTCACCAATCCTCCCGTCCTAGTGCCACCAACCAAAGGCGAAGCCCTCTTACTCTACGTCGCCACAACAACCCAAGTGGTTAGCGCGGCCGTAGTGGTCGAGAGGCAGGAAGAGGGGCACGCTCTACCTGTCCAACGACCTATTTACTTCATCAGCGAGGTGCTCTCCGAGACCAAGACACGCTACCCCCACATCCAGAAGCTGATCTATGCCATAATCTTGGCTCGACGCAAACTGCGTCACTACTTCGAGTCCCACCCGGTTACCGTGGTGTCATCTTTCCCCTTGGGAGAGATAGTCCATAACCGGGAGGCCTCGGGGAGAATTGCTAAGTGGGCCGTAGAACTCATGGGGGAAGCCCTGTCTTTCGCACCCCGAAAGGCCATCAAGTCTCAGGTCTTGGCCGATTTCGTGGCGAAATGGACCGATACCCAACTACCACCTACTCAAGTCTAGGCGGAGTACTGGACCATGTACTTCGACGGGTCTCTGATGAAGACCGGGGCAGGCGCGGGTCTGCTCTTCATCTCCCCCCTCGGGGTACATATGCGCTACGTAATCCGACTCTACTTCGTCGCTTCCAACAACGTCGCCGAGTACGAGGCCCTCGTTAACGGCCTGCAGATCGCCATCGAACTTGGGGCACGGCGCCTCGACGTTCGAGGAGATTCGCAGCTTGTCATCAATCAGGTGATGAAGGAGTCAAATTGCCACGACCCCAAGATGGAGGCATACTGCACGATGGTACGCAGCCTAGAGGACAAGTTCGATGGCCTCGAACTCAACCACATCGCACGAAAGTTCAACGAGGCCGTAGATGAACTGGCAAAGATGGCGTCGGCATGGACCCCGGTCCCCCCGAACGTCTTCGCCAGAGACCTCCACAAGCCATTCGTCGACTACGCCTCGGCGACGGAAGAGGGCCCATCGGCCAAGCCCACCACAGGGCCCGAGGCCCCCCTGCCACCGAGACCCCGCCAGCCGAGCCCGAGGCCATGGCGATTGACACAGAGCCTCCCAAGGCCGACCAAGGAACGGACTAGCGAGTCCCTTTCCTTGATCGCCTCGTTCGAGGAGAGCTTCCTGCGGACAGAACCGAGGCCCGACGGCTTGCGCGACGAGCCAAGACTTACGTCCTCTGCAACGGCGAGTTGTATAGGCGTAGCCCATCTGGTATTCTCCAACGATGCATCACCACCGAGGCTGGCCAATCCCTACTTTGGGACTTGCATGCGGGAGTCTACGGGCACCACGTGGCGCCTCGGGCGCTCGTGGGTAACGCCTTCCGCCAAGGTTTCTATTGGCCAACAGCGGTGGCCGACGCCACGAAGCTAGTACGCTCCTACGAGGGATGCCAGTACTACGCTCGACAGACGCACCTCCCGGCCCAAGCCCTCCAAACCATCCCCATCACATGGCCATTCGCTGTGTGGGGGCTGGACATGGTTGGGCCTCTGCAGAAGGCACCCGGGGGCTATACCCATCTGCTGGTAGCCATCGACAAATTCTCCAAATGGATCAAGGCTCGTCCGATCACTCAGATCAAATCCAAGCAAGCGGTGCTGTTCTTTATGGATATCATCCACAGGTTCGGAATCCCAAATACCATCATCACCGACAATGGGATGCAATTCACCGGCCACAAGTTCCTGACATTCTGCGACGACCGCCACATCCGTGTGGCCTGGTCGGCCGTAGGACATCCCAGGACAAACGGCCAAGTAGAACGTGCAAACGGCATGATCCTACAAGGTCTCAAACCTAGGATACACAACCGGTTGAAGAAATTCGGCAAGAAATGGCTTGCCGAACTCCCATCGGTCATTTGGAGCCTGAGGAATACGCCGAGCCGAGCCACGGGATTTACACCATTCTTCCTGGTCTATGGGGCCGAGGCCATCCTCCCCACTGACCTGGAGTACGGTTCCCTGAGACTACAGGCCTACAACGAGCAAAGCAACCGCACTGCCCACGAAGATGCCCTCGACCAACTGGAGGAAGCCCGAGACGTCGCGCTACTACACTCGGCAAAATACCAACAAGCCCTACGATGCTACCAAGCCCGGCACATTCGGAGCCGAGACCTGAAGGTGGGCGACCTGGTGTTGAAGCTGAGGCAGAGCAGTAAGGGCCGTCACAAGCTGGCCCTGCCATGGGAAGGGCCATACATCGTCACCCAAGTACTGAAGCCCGGAACCTACAAGCTGGCCAACGAGAAGGGCGAAATCTTAACCAACGCTTGGAACATAGAACAGCTACGTCGTTTCTACCCTTAAATTTCCAAACGTTGTTTACATTGTTTCTCAAAATACAATAAAGAAGCGTTCTTAGTTGTTATAATGTTTCGAGGAGCCCCCTTATAGACAAGTCAATTGTATAGAACCTAAGGACCGTATGATCGTCTCAAGGGCGAAAAGGCCGGCCGAGCCGTGAGAACGGCCTATGCCTCCGGGCTACGGCAGCTCCCTCACCACCTTTTCACCCAAAGGATAGCGTAGGCTCCGTGGAAGTTCTGTGCAGAGAGCTTGTCTATCAATAGGGGCTCGACGTCACAATAGCGCTATAAGGGAGACTCGGCTTTGCCTCTACAAAGCCGAGCCTCCCTCGGGGGCTAAAAAGGGGGAACCCCCTAAGTCCCGAACACCGTTTGTTAATGGTCTTTCAAAAAATTTCTACGCCAAACTCTCTCGCGCTCCGACGGGACCTTCACAAGAAACCCAAAGACCAAAAGCTTGTCTTGAGGCCAAAGGGCCGGTCGAGTTGTGAGAACGGCCTACGCCTCTGGGCTACGGCAGCTCCCTCACTACCCTTCGCCAAAGGACGGCTTAGGTTCCGAGGAATTTCTTTGCGGGTTCCTAAGATCGAGACAGAGGGCACAGGCTCGGAAGTAGAACAGAAAACGGTTAAAAGACGCACATACGCAAATACTTTAAAGGCCTCGACGGCCACAAAAACGTCACGGTATGGCAACTAACTCAATCCGGTTACATGGCCCCTTTTGGCCCAGGTCAAAGCTCAAGGATCGGCGGCCGGCGCGGGAGGGACCACCTCTTCTTCAAATAGACCGGCCAGCGCTGTGCCAGGTGCCTCGGCCGCCTCCAACAGCTTCACGACCTCTGCATCAGCCTCCTCGTCATCTTCTGGCAACACGTAGCCATCGCTGACAGCCTCGAGGTTGATGGCGTAGTGCGAGGAGACGACGGCCAGGGCGCGCTTGACACCCGTGTGCAACGCCCCCCGGAGCCTCTCGTGGACGCGGTCGCTCAACGCAATCAGGCGGCTCCCAAGGGAGCTGGCTGATTGGACCCCCTCGACGTCCAGGGCCTCGTAGGTGGTACAGACAGCGCTGCGCAGCGCCTCGTGCTCCCGGACCTCAACATGCAGCGCCGCTTGCGCTGCGACGGAGGCCTCAGCCGCCTGGGAGGCCTCTTTCTCCAGATCTACGTCGCGACGAGGGGTCAGGAGTCAAACGCGAACCAGAACAAAAAGAACAAGGAGCACGGTTCAGCGGAACTTACCCTCGGCCTTGCTCTTCTAGGCTAAGGCCTCGACCCGAGAGGCCTCAGCCGCCTTGGTAGCCTCTGCCAAGGTGACTTTCATCAGCTGATGCTCGCTCTGCTCCGCACCCAGCTGCCCGGCTGTGGCCTTGGCAGAGGCCATCGCTTCTTGGGCCCGAGACCTGAAGGAGTCTCGCTCCTCCTCCAGTTCCTTGATCTTCGCCACCAGAGGGGCAGACTGCTCCTTAGTCATGGCCAACTCGGCCTGAATGTCAGCACAATGAAGGCGGAGGTCCTCCACTTCCGCACTCCGCACCGACAAAAGCCCCTAGGCATCGGCAAGCAGGCCCTTCTGTCGCCGGAGCTGGTCCCAGATATCCCTCTCCCTTCGTAGGAACACCGATTTCCCAAGGGATCGGGTCTCGAGCTCCTAAAGGGGCAAAACAAAAAACGCACGTCAAACACTGCAAGGGGGCTCGGAGAGAAAACAACGCGGCACGAGAGAGGAAAGTACTTACCTGGGTGACACTGGGCAAGTCCCCTTCCATAATAGTCATCGCTGTCTACAGCGACTGCACTGCCAGTTGGCGGTACTGCTCGAGGGTATCCCATCGCCCCCCTCTGCGATATCTTCAAGGGCAAACACGGGCTCACCCTCAGGGTCAGCCCGGTTCCGCCAGAAAACACGCGGGAAGTTCCACCCACGGGGCTTGGGCCATAGCCGAACAAGGGCCGAACTCCCCTCGACGGGATCTAGGACTGGCTGCTCCGCGGTACTGGCCGCCTCGACGTCCGCTGCCTCCTTCCCATGGGAGGAATCATCAGACAAGATTGTTTGAACTAGGGGTGGCGCCAAAACTTGCTCCGTCTCCATCTCCATCGCCTCGGCCTTGATGGACCCGGGGGCTCTGGCCTCCGCCATCTCTACCTCGGTGGCCCCAGCGTCCACCGCCCTGACTTCGGAGGTCTTGGGGGCTCCGGCCTCACCCTCAATGGCCTCGGCAATGGTGGACGCCCCAGCCTCATTCGCCCCAAGACCCACGACATCGCGGGGCGTGGGCTCCTCCTCCACTCGCTCCGCGGCCGCCTCGGCACCCTTTTCCTGGGCAGCCACCTCCTCCGAAACGGGCCCACCAGACGCCGCGCCACGCTGCACGCCAGCCTGCGCCTCCGCTGCCTGATGGGCGGAGGAGCTAACGTTCACCTTGAGCGCCTTACGGGGCGCCAAGGCAGGATCTTCCACCAGATGCTTCTGGCTGGAAGCAAAGACACTCCCAAGGTCAGCATGCGACCAAGGGGCAAACAAGAAGTACTACGGACTCCACCAGAAAAAGACGCTTACCGCGAACGGGGATGCAGCCGCTTCGGCACCGCCAGCCTCCTCTGCAATGGCGGCGGTGGCAGCAGCAGCACGGCCTCTGTGTGCACCGGTGCCAGCTGGCCTCCGCCGGACCCCGGCACCTCCTCGACCCTTCGCGGAGACAATGGGGTCACCCCCACCGTCGCTCGCTCCACCTCCACCGTCGAGCCCATCGGGCTGACGGCACGCTCCTCCGACACCCGCGCCTCTGGGCGTGTCGGCCTCGGCCCCAGGACGGGCCGCCACCGGCCCTGGGACACCTCCTCCTCCTAGGAGCGTCAGGCTCCTTGCCGGTGCCCTGGGCACCATCTCCCTAATGTCGGGAAGGTGTTCCAGGCAAGTCGTCCCCACCTCTCACCCGCCGCCATCGCCCGAAGAATCCGACACCGACGACGAGGGAGACGGCTCCAATGGGAGACCGTCGAGCTTCTGACGCCGGCGACAGGCGTCCAGCTTTTCGCACATGAGGAGCTTCTTCGTGCGCTTCGCCTCCTTGGCATCTTTCTTCTTCTTCTGCTCCTCGGCGTGCGCCCTGTTCACGGCTCACCGCCGGGCGTCCTCGGGAACGGGCGGCGGGGAGTCTCGCACGTCTCTTATCCCCTGTGGGAACGACGAAGTAAGACAACAGACAAAAAAGGCGAAAAACAAGAAGGCCGCGAAAGCCTCAACAACATCCAACTTACCAGTGAAATGTGCCCCCGCGACAGGCGCATCGGGAACGGCATCAAATCGTCAATCTTCGGCTTCCCGTCTACCGCCTCTCTCACCCGACGCAAGGTCTCGTTGTCGGTAAGGGCGAAGGCGGACATCTTGTTACCGGCGATCGGATCGCTCGGGGTCATCTCGAACAGCCACCGCCGCCGAGCCATCAGCGGCAGCACCCTCTGGCGGTGAAAAGCCGCCACGACCATGGCCGCCGAAAGGCCGCGGTCACGCAGCTTCCCCAAGGCCCTCAAGAGCGGTTCCAGCCTAGGCTGATCGACCTTGATGACGCCGTATCCCCATTTCTCTGGCTGACTCTCTACAACCTGCCCGGTATAAGGGGGAAGTCCTCCGTCATCGTTGCGGAGGTAGAACCAGCTATCATACCAACGACGGTTGGACGATGACAGCTGGGCCGGGACGTAGAGGGACTGCCGGTCTTGGCGCACCTGAAGAGTGCAGCCGCCGGCCCTCAGCACCTTCTGAGCCCCCTTCGTTCCCCCTGGCTTGGTGGTGAACGTCGCTCGGAACAAGTGGAGCCATAGCTCCTAGTGGGGAGCGATCCCCAAGTACCCCTCGTAGACGGCGACGAAGATGGCCGCCTGCGCGATGGAGTTGGGGCTGAAGTTGTGAAGCTCCACGCCATAGTAGTGCGGGAGCGCCCACATGAACTGATCCACCGGCGACCCGAGGCCTCGCTCGTGGAAGACGATGAAGCTCACCACGTAGCCGTCACGCGGCCTCAGCTCCGACTCGTTCCCCGGAGCGACCCACTCCGGCTCGTCGGGGTCGGTGATCGGGCGAAGGAGACCGGCCTCCACGAGCGACTGCAGCTTCTCCTCGGTGACGTCAGACCGCTCCTAGGGATCCGCCGGGAGGATGACGGGACCACCAGCCATTGCGCGGTGGAGGACGCTGCTACGGCGGTAATCTCTCTCTCTCTTTCTTTCAGTCTCTCTCTCGCCCTTCTCCTCCCCGGCGCTCTATGCTCTCAGCAACGGCACGGAGGCAGCGAAAGCGAATGCAGAAAAGGTAAGGAGGGAGAGAGCGAGGCTCTTTGCGTATTTATGCAGGGACGAGACGAAACCACCGGGCGACGAAATCGGGGGAGTTTCCCTCAGATCCGGTGCATATAATCCAGATCCGATTTCTCCGCCCACGCGCCCACTTTCTCCACATTTAATCGTGCAGACAGTTATGTCCCATCCACTAACACCATGTCACGTAGCAACGACACCTCCCGAGAAGATCGCCTCAAAAGCCGCGCCGACCGTTGTCAGCCGATGAAAGGGGAATACCCCCAGGCGATTCCTTCCAAGCTAAGGAACTGGGCGCCGAGCCCGCTACGGTCCAAAGGTTCGAAGGCTGGGCCATCCAAGGCCTCGACAGCCGTCTCAGGGCAACAGAGTCAGGGACAACTATGGGCGAGCCCGTACATGGCCGAGGCCTAGGCAAGCGATCGCTTGGGATGCCCTAAGTCGTGTCCGAGACTAGCAGGAGTTCTCTAAAGGGGATCCCATCGAGGGACGCACCGAGCCCCCAGGGCCAACCGAACGGCCCTGGCACCCGCTAGAGAAGCCCTCTGGTACTTTTTGGAGTGCGTCTCTTGACCACTAGCCAACCCCTAATGAATGGGGCATGGGCCTCCACTCGGACTTACCCGATAATAGCTCACCGGAAGTGTCACTGCTCGAGCCCACCGAGGGTAGCCTGACACATTCCACCCCTCCTTCCGAACGAAAAGGATGCGCGAGGGTCATATAAAAAGCCAGGGGAACCCCTGACCGCCCTCTCGCTCCATGCGGAGGCTCGGGGGCTCTCCCTGCAACCTTGCCGAGACCCAGCGACTTATGCTCGCACGCGAAGGGCTCGGCAAACAACCCCTCCTTCCGAGCGAAAAGGATGCGCGAGGGTCGTATAAAAAGCCAGGGGAACCCCTGACCGCCCTCTCGCTCTGTGCGGAGGCTCGAGGGCTCTCCCTGCAACCTTGCCGAGACCCAGCGACTTATGCTCGCACGCGAAGGGCTCGGCAAACAACCCCTCCTTCCAAGCGAAAAGGATGCGCGAGGGTTGTCTAAAAAGCCAGGGGAACTCCTGATCGCCCTTTCGCTACGGGCGGAGGCTCGGGGGCTCTTCCTACAACCTTGCCGAGACCCCAACGGCCTAGGCTCACACACCCCGAACTAAAAACAAATGACCCAGACTCGCTCTCGTAGGTCTGACGAACGCGATAAAGCACCTTGCTCAACGAAGAAAAAAGCCCCTGGAAGAATGAATTCACTCCCCTAGGGCCTCGGGGGCTACACCCGGCGGGTGCGCTCGCGCGCACCCACCGGAACCACGAGTACAAAACAAATCCAACAAAAATCCACTGGGGAACAAAATCTATAAAAAACCTCAGGGAGAGTGCCTCACACTCCCACCCGAGGCTCGGGGGCTACTGTCGGATACCAGAAAAAGGGGTACCCCAAGCAAAAACCAAAAAACTGCTTAGACCCTAAAAACAAGAACCAATAAGACAAACGAGGTCTCAGCCAAAATCTTCGATTCGCCCGAGGCCCCCTCGCCGAGGCCCCTTCGCCCGAGGCCCCCTCGCCGAGGCCCCTTTGCCCGAGGTCCCCTCGCTGAGGCCTCAGAAGAAGTACCGATTCTCCGATTCGCCCGAGGCCCCCTCGCCGAGGTCTGCGATTCTCCGATTCGCGTGAGACCGGCTCGCCACCAGCCCCGCGACCACCGCTTTGACTAGACTACTCTGGCTGGACATCACATCCAATCAAGGCGCTCAACCACTCCGACAACCACACGACGGCATAGTACAGCGAAGTGGCAGACCCGACATCAGTCACGTCAGCGCCCTGCCATCCACGATGGGACTGTGCAGGGGTTACCGGCTACTGTGCTGCCTAAACTCCTGCACCAAGGACGAACACGACCTGGGGAGTCAGAACTGGGTTCCTGTGACCTCGGGACCAGCGGACCGACCGCTCCGCCTCGCTCGAGACCCCCGATAGGCCTCGGATGAACTGACCGAGTTCCGCCTCGCCCAAGACTCCCAGTAGGGCCTCGGGTGAACTGGCCATGCTCCGCCTCGCCCGAGGCTAGGCTCGTCCCGCAACCTCGTCGCCTCCGCCTCAAAAGTCGCTCTGGCAGGCTGTCGCATCCAATTAATGCGCCCAGCTGCACCCACTACGTAAGCCACGATCGGCAGTGCACCGCGACAGGAGCGACGGGACAACGGTCAAATCGCCTTTTTACCATCCCTTACTGACAATACATGGTACCATATCCTGTAGACGCACGTTCCGTACTATTTCGCCTAAATCAACTACGACGATGGCCGCCAAGACCCCGCATTGCCACCTGCAAAGGCCTCGGCACAGCAGGCCTCAGCACAGCAGGTCTCGGCCTCAGCACAGCGGGTCTCGGCACAACCGACTACATCAGCCACCAAGCCTCGGCACTTCACCAAGTCAACAAATGTACGGGAGCGCAGCATGTCGCCAGCCTTGGAGACCATACCGACTAGACACCGACGAGAACTCCCACGACGCCACGCTGCTCTAGGGAGCAGAATACGTCAGCAAATAGTAGCCTTCTCATGTACTTCTGGCTTCCTCCTTGTGGCTATAAAAGGAGGTAGCCGATACCATTTCTAGGGGAAAAAAGAAAGGGGAACAACCCACACGGGCAATGTGCCTCACCCTGTAACCTGCATCTCTCTCCGCAGAGACTTGGGACGAACTCCCTCTCTCGCTTAGCTTGTAACCCCCTGCCACGAGCACCCCGGTGCAAGGAATACAAGAACACCCCCTCAGACTGGACGTAGGGCATTCACTGCCTGAACCAGTATAAACCTTGTGTCTCTTTGCATCACCATCCAGAATAAGGAGCACGCAGCACGAATTCACTCGTCGGTTGAGGGACCCCCGGTTCCAAAACACCGACACCAAGTGCCTCTAGATGCAATCACTCAAGCAATGCACTTGGATTCACTCCCAATCTCACTATGATGATGAATCAATGATAGAGATGAGTGGGAGAGCTTTGGCTAAGCTCACAAGGTTGCTATGTCAATGAAAATGGCCAAAGGTGGTGAGCTACGGCCGGCCATGGGGCTTAAATAGAAGCCCCCACAAAATAGAGCCATTATACCTCTTCACTGGGCATAACACGGGCCGACCAGACGCTCCGGTCCAACTGACCGGATGCTGCTCCTCAGCGTCCAGTCGCCCGATGGCGTCCACGTGTCTCCTGCGTTTAACTGTGAACATTTGATCTCAACGGTCGATATGTTGACCGGACACTCCGATAGAGTTGACCGGATGCTGGACCCTCAGTGTCCGGTCGATTACAGTAAGGGTCCAAAATATGTTTTTGCTGACCGGACGCGTCCGGTCATGCTTGACCAGACACTGTTCAGCGTTCAGTGCCTAACCCTAATTATTGTGCTGACCTACAACACGACCGGACGCAGCCCTTTAGCGTCCGGTCGCAGAGCGACCCAGCGTCCGGTCAGTTGACCGACGTCAGCGTCATTGCGACCAACTCCATTTCACCTCTAACTTCTTCACCCTTGCTCAAATGTGCCAACCACCAAGTGTATCACCTTGTGCACATGTATTAGCGTATTTTCACAAACATTTTCAAGGGTGTTAGCACTCCACTAGATCCTAAATGCATATGCAATGAGTTAGAGCATCTAGTGGCACTTTGATAACCGCATTTCGATACGAGTTTCACCCCTCTTAATAGTATGGCTATCAAACCTAAATGTGATCACACTCTCTAAGTGTCTTGATCACCAAAACAAAATAGCTCCTACAAGTTATATCTTTGCCTTGAGCTTTTTGTTTTTCTCTTTCTTCTTTTCAAGTTTAAGCCCTTGATCATCGCCATGCCATCACCATTGTCATATTATGATCTTCATTAGCTTCTCCACTTGAAGTGTGCTACCTATCTCATGATCACTTGATAAACTAGGTTAGCACTTAGGGTTTCATCAATTCACTAAAACCAAACTAGAGCTTTCAAATCCCCCTTTTTGGTAATTGATGACAACCCTTATACAAAGATATGAATTGAAATTCAATTGAATCTATGTTGCTTGCCCAAGCATATTTACCATGTGTAAAAGGATATGGACAAGTTTCATGAACCCCAAATGGTAGCAATTGCTCCCCCTATATATGTGCTAAAAGTTTGGATTGGAGCTTGCACATATGCTTAGATAGAAAATATAGGAGACAATGTCTACCAAATGATGCTAAGGTATAAAAGATGGACCTTTGAAGCGTGATACCAATCGGAGTGCATCGATATACCATCCTTAGCACCCTAGTTAGTTCAATACCACTTGGAAACAATACTTGAAATGAAAGTTATCTAGTGGTTTCATTCCATCATTCAATCTTACAACTAACACACATCACACAAGCATGGATGTTTAAATTCAATACTTGTGCTATGCAAGCAAACATATGAAATGCACATTCAAATGCACCATACAAGTTCATGAGCTTGCTCCCCCTACTTGTGTGCTTAAAATTTTAGTTGATCCCTTTCCTTTGTCCTATCTCTCCCTTTATAATATTGCTTCCCCTTTTTCACTATCTTTGCTACTATTTTTGTTTCTCTCCCCCTTTATCATCAATGACCACAAAGGTTCTAAATATAGATAGTATTACTTGTAGGGTCGAGATTATCAATATCAATCAATGGGGTGAGGATTATTTTCTCAAATTTGGTCCAATCTAGATTATTTCCCAAAGATATTTAACTCGGTTTGATCTAAGGACAAGCTTCTTCACACCTCCAAATAAGGGTTATCTTGTACCATGTTGAGTTAAACACTTATAGTTCATTTTCTAGATTAAACACTAGGTTTACAAGGCCATAAACATGTCATATGCCATCACTAGATCAAGTCAAGCATAGAAGCAATAGTGATACCATATAGACATCAAAATCATTTGATTTTTTTGAATGAGCCTAATAAAATAGAACCACTTGAAAGGTCCTAATAAGATTGAAAATATGACTAGATGCACTAAACATGTCCTTAGCAAGGATGTATGTCATGCCAATCAACTTTTACCTTGGATTGCTCGAAGGAGAGGCATGTCATATGAGTGAAGGTGCATCAACACATATTTGAGAAATCCAATATGTTCAATTCATTCCTTAGCTTGCAAAACCTTTTCTCATCCAATGGCTTGGTGAATATATCGGCAAGTTGATCTTCGGTGCCTACACTCTCAATACAAATGTCTCCTTTTTGTTGGTGATCTCTTATAAAATGGTGGCGGACATCAATGTGCTTTGTTCTTGCATGTTGAACCGGATTGTTTGTCAACTTGATTGCACTCTCATTGTCACATAGCAATGGCACTTTCTTGAACTTGATTCCAAAGTCACACAAAGTGGCCTTCATCCAAAGTATTTGTGCACAACAACTACCAGCCGATATGTATTCGGCTTCGGCGGTTGAAAATGCAACACTATTTTGCTTCTTTGATGACCATGAAACAAGTGATCTTCCCAACAATTAACATGTGCCTAAGGTGCTCTTCCTTTCAACCTTGCATCCTGCATAGCCCGAGTCGGAGTAACCAACTAGCTCAAACTTTGCTCCTTTGGGATACCACAAACCAATATTTGGTGTATGCTTCAAGTACCTCAATATTCTCTTTGTAGCATTCAAATAACTTTCTCTTGGTGAGGCTTGAAATCTTGCACACATGCATACACTAAACATGACATCCATCCTTGATCTGGTCACATAGAGTAGGCTTCCAATCATAGACCGATACAACTTTTGATCCACCATATTTCTACTTACATCACTATCTAAGTTGCCATTGGTTCCTATTGGTGTGCTAATGACTTTGCTATCAATCATGCCAAACTTCTTGATCATGTCCTTGATATACTTGCCTTGACTTACAAAAGTACCATTTTTCAATTGCTTGATTTGAAGACCAAGGAAGTAACTCAACTCTTCAATCATGGACATCTCAAACTCATTAGCCATCATTTTTCCAAACCCGTCACAAAATTCTTGATTGGTTGATCCAAATATAATATCATCAACATATATTTGCAACACAAATAGATCTTTTCCAATCTTCTTGATAAAAAGAGTGGTGTCAACCTTGCCCATGGTGAACCCTTTAGAGAGTAGAAAATCCCTCAATCTCTCATACCATGCTCTAGGTGCTTGCTTCAAGCCATACAATGCCTTCTTCAACTTGTACACATGGTTGGGCTTCTTATCATCTTCAAAACTAGGAGGTTGCTCAACATATACTTCTTCATTGATGTAGCCATTGAGAAATGCACTCTTAACATCCATTTGATTGAGCTTGATGTTGTGGACACAAGCATAGGCTAGCAAGATTCTAATTGCTTCCAATCTAGCAACCGGGGCATATGTTTCTCCAAAGTCAAGACCTTCAACTTGTGTATAGCCTTGTGCTACCAATCTTGCTTTGTTCCTTACTACTATCCCATCTTGATCTTGCTTGTTTCTAAAGACCCATTTGGTTCCAATCACATTGTGTCCCTTTGATCTCTCTACTAATTCCCATACTTGATTTCTTGTGAAGTTATTCAATTCTTCATGCATAGCATTTACCTAATCAACATCCTTCAATGCTTCATCTATCTTCTTTGGTTCAATGGATGACACAAATGAGAAGTGTTCACAAAATGATGCAAATGTTGATCTTGTTTGTACACCTCTAGAAATATCGTCAATGATAGTGTCCAATGGATGATCTCTTGCAACATTGGTTGGTTGGAGGATTGGAACTTGATTGCTTGCACTTGCTTGATCATTGGGTTGAGATGATGTACTAGCCACTTGATCTTGTTCATTTTCATGAGAGCCACTTGTACTAGCTTGATTTGTATCATCTTACACATTTGAGTTAGAGAGCACTTGGACTTGATCATCTTCATCATCATTTACTTGCCTAGGTCTTAATTCACCAATATCCATGTTCTTCATGGCTTTTGAAAGTTGAATGCCTCTAACATCTTCTAAGTTCTTATTCTCTTCTTGTAAACCCTTGGTTTTATCAAATTCAATATCATGAACTTCCTCAAGAGTACCTCTATCCAAATTCTAAACTCTATATGCTTTGCTTGTGGTGGAATAACCATGTAGGAATCCTTCATCATATTTCTTGTCAAACTTTCCCAATCTTGTGCCTTTCTTCAAGATATAGCATTTGCAACCAAAGACCCGAAAATATGTAATGTTGGGCTTTCTACCATTCAAGAGCTCATATGGTGTCTTCTCTTTCAATCAGTGACAATAGAGGCGGTTGCTACAATAGCAAGCCGTGTTTATTGCTTTGGTCCAAAAAGATTGACTCACATTGTACTCACTAAGATAGACCTTGCCATATTAATGAGTGTTCTATTCTTCCTCTCAACAAGGCCATTTGATTGAGGTGTGTACTTGGTCGAGAATTGATGTCTAATTTCAAATTCATCACACAACTCATCAATTCTAGTGTTCTTGAACTCACTACCATTGTCACTTCTAACTCTCTTAAAGGTTGTTTCAAACTCATTGTGAATGCCTTTGACAAATGATTTGAATATTGCAAATACATCACTTTTGTCCACTAGAAAAAATACCCAAGTGTATCTAGTGTAATCATCCACTATCATAAAACCATATTTGTTTCCACCGATACTAGTGTATTGTGTTGGCACAAACAAATCCATGTGCAATAACTCAAATGCTTGACTAGGGCTCATCATGCTTTTCTTAGGATTGGTGTTTCCAACTTGTTTGCCGGCTTGACAAGAGCTACAAAGCTTATCCTTTTCAAACACATCTTTCAAGCCTTTAACTAAGTCATGCTTAATCAATCTATTTAATTATTTCATTCCAACATGACCAAGCCTTCTATGCCATAACCAACCCATGCTAGACTTAGTGAACAAGCATGTAGATAATCTAGCTTCACTAGCATTGAAATCAACCAAGTATAGATTCTCATATTTAAAGCCTTTGAAGATCAAGTTAGAGCCATCTACACTTATGATCTCTACATCATCTACCTCAAATATGCATTTGAATCCAAGATCACACAATTGTGCCACAGATAGCAAATTGAAGTTCAAGCTCTCTACTAGCAACACATTGGATATGCTCATGTCATTGGATATTACAATCTTATCAAGCCCTTTGACCTTGCCTTTGTCACTGTCACCAAATGTGATACTATCATAACCATCATTACCATTGGTGTTGATTGAGTTGAACATTCTTGCATCACCGGTCATGTGTTGAGTGCACCCACTATCAAGAACCCAATGCCTTCCTCTGACTTTGTAATTAACCTACAAAAGAAGATCAATTCTTTTTAGGTACCCAAACTTGCTTGGGTCCTTGAAGGTTAGTCACTAGGCTCTTTGGTACCAAAATGGCTTTCTTCTTTGAGCCTATCCATGGTTTACCAATGAACTTAGCCTTTACACCATTTGTACCCCTCGTAAGCATATAGCATGAATCAAGCTTAATGGAGGATACATTAGCATTTTTGCTCTTGTTTTTGCATTCTTGCTCTTTGTGACCCACTTGCTTACAACTAGTACAAAACCAACCATTGTTCTTCATAAAACTAGTCTTGTAAGGAGCAAAGGCCGCTTTGCCTTTCTTGGGGGTATAGCCCAATCCCTCTTTGTAGAGAGAAGCTCTTTGGCTACCCAAGCACATAAGCAAGCGGTCCTCACCACCATAAGCCTTAGCTAAGGTATGAGTGAGCTTAGTGACCTCTTTCTTGAGGTTCTCATTCTCAACCACTAGTGAGGTATCACAAGTGAGACCAACACTACTAGATGAGATAGAAGTGGAAGTGCTACAAGAAGGGTTAGTAGTAGCAACAATGATAGGCATAGATAGTGATGTATCAATTAAATCACAAGTTACACCTACATCACAAGTTTCAACATGCTTCTTTTTATCTTGTTCATTAAGCAAAGTAGAATGAGCCTTTTCAAGCTTTTTGTGAGCCTTGCCAAGCTTCTCATGGGCTTCCTCTAGCTTCTCATGAGTTGCTTTGAGCTCATCAAGGGCTTGCTTAAGGGCTTTTACCTCCTTATTCAAGCTCTTGCATTCTCTTCTCTTAATGTCAAAATATTCTTTAGCATCTTCTAGCATGTCAAATAATTCATCTTTAGTAGGTTTATCATTATCACTATCACTATCATTTTCATTTTCATTATCATGTTCTTTATCACTTTCATCATCATGAGATTGTACCTTAGTGGCCTTAGCCATGAAGCATGATGAAGATTCGAAGAGAGAAGGCTTCTCATTTATAGTAATGCTTGCAAGAACCTTCTTCTTGGTGGTCTTGTTATCATCACTATCATCATCATCATCACTTGAGGAAGCATCACTATCCCAAGTGACTACATATGAACCACCCTTCTTGTTCTTGAATGCCATCTTGTCTTTCTTTTCTTTCTTTTCCTTCTTGTCCTTCTTCTTGTTCTTCTTGTTGTCATCATCATTGTCGCTATTGTATGGACATTGAGCAACAAGATGATCTTTGCTTCCACACTTGAAGCACCTTCTTGACTCTTCTTTGTTCTTGAATGAAGATTTCTTTCTTCTTGCACGGTAGCCCTTCTTCACCATGAACTTGCCAAATCTTTTGACAAAGAGAGCCATCTTCTCATCATCATCATCATCCCATGATTCGTCTTCTTTACTTGATGTTTCTTACTTTGCTTTGCCCTTGGATGATGTGGCTTTGAATGCCATGCTCTTCTTCTTGTCATCCTTCTTCTCATCTTTCTTTTCCTTCTTTTCTTCCTTCTCATCATCATCTCTATAAGTGTCATCGGTCATAATGTCTCCCAACACTTAGTTTGGTGTCATGGTGTCCAAACCGCTTCTTACTAGAATGGTGACCAATGTGCCAAATCTTGAAGGTAAGCATCTCAAGAACTTATGGGAGAAGTCCTTGTCCTTCACCTTTTCTCCAAGTGCTTTGAGATCATTTACAAGCACTTGAAGCCTATGGAACATCTCTGGCACACTCTCATCCTCCTTCATCTTGAAGCCTACAAACTTCTCTTTGAGGATATATGCCTTAGCACCCTTTACGGCTTGAGTGCCCTCAAATGATTCTTCTAACTTCTTCCAAGCTTCATGTGCCATCTCAATATTCTTGATTTGCTCAAATGTTCTTTCATCAATTGCATCATGAATGGCACTTAGAGCAATATCATTATTTTGGAGAAGCACTTCTTTGGTCGTGGTGGGATTCTCTGGATCTTCAATCTCAATTTTGGTTTCTACCACTTTCCACACCTTTCTATAGATTGACTTGATGTGTGTGGTCATTTTTTACATCCAATAAGGATAATTTGTGCCATCAAATTGGGATGGCTTCTTGGTGTTGTTGATTTGAGCCATTTTTACACCGAAGGTTGTTAAGCCTTAAATCACGGTGACCTTGGCTCTGATGCCACTTGAAAGGTCCTAATGGCTAGAGGGGGGGTGAATAGCCTAATAAAAATTTCTACAACAACACTTAACAAAAAGGTTAGACAACTATGAGGCGAAGCAAGTGTTGCGCTAGCCCATTCAAAGTGCAAGCCACCTACCACAATTCTAGTTTAGATAGTATCTATTCACACAATGGATATGACACTACCCTATGTTAGTGTGCTCTCAAAGGCTAACTAAAGAGCCACACCAACCAACCAAGCAAGCTCTCACAACTAGTTACAATAAAGAGCTTGACAACTAGTTTGCGGTAATGTAAGGAGAGTGATCAATAAGGTTATACCGCCGTGTAGATGAAAGAACCAATCAATCACAAGGATGAATAACAGTGGAGACCAATCACCTCGGAATCAATGATGAAGACAATGATTTTTACCGAGGTTCACTTGCTTGCTGGCAAGCTAGTCCTCGTTGTGGTGATTCACTCACTTGGAGGTTCACGCGCTAATTGGCTTCACACGCCAAACCCTCAATAGGGTGCCGCACAACCAACACAAGTTGAGGATCACACAAGCCACGAGCAATCCACTAGAGTACCTTTTGGCTCTTCGCCGGGGAAAGGTCAAGAACCCCTTACAATCACCACGATCGGAGCCGGAGACAATCACCAACCTCCGCTCGACGATCTTCACTGCTCCAAGCCATCTAGGTGGCGGCAACCACCAAGAGTAACAAGCAAAATCCGCAGCGAAACACGAACACCAAGTGCCTCTAAATGCAATCACTCAAGCAATGCACTTGGATTCACTCCCAATCTCACAAAGATAATGAATCAATGATGGAGATGAGTGGGAGGGCTTTGGCTAAGCTCACAAGGTTGCTATGTCAATGAAAATTGCCAAAGATATGAGCTTCAACCTGCCATGGGGCTTAAATAGAAGCCCCACGAAATAGAGCCGTTGTATCCCTTCACTGGGCACAACGCGGGCTGACCGGACGCTCCGGTCAAGTTGACCGGACGCTGGACCTCAGCATTCGGTCGCTCGACGACCGCCATGTGTCCCGACTTTAACGGTAACTTGTGTTCACCGGACGCTGAACCACCAGCGTCCGGTCATTTCCAGTAAGGTTCCAGAAACGCAAACCGTCCACCGGACGCGTCCGGTCATGCACGACCGGACCCTGCCAACGTCCGGTCAGAGACCCTAGCCTCTGAGTGTTGTCCGATAATAGGACCGGACTCACCTCGCCAGCGTCCGGTCAGTCCATGACCCAGTGTCCGGTCGATTGACCGACACTGGCGTCTACGCTGCCACACTTGACCGGACACGCCGGTCCTTCTGAGACCAGCGTCCGGTCACTTAGTGATAAGCAAGACTAACTCCTTTTCACATCTAACTTCTTCACCCTTGCTCAAATGTGCCAACCACCAAGTGTATCACCTTGTGCACATGTGTTAGCATATTTTCACAAACATTTTCAAGGGTGTTAGCATTCCACTAGATCCTAAATGCATATGCAATGAGTTAGAGCATCTAGTGGCACTTTGATAACCTCATTTCGATACGAGTTTCACCCCTCTTAATAGTACGGCTATCAAACCTAAATGTGATCATACTCTCTAAGTGTCTTGATCACCAAAATAAAATAGCTCCTATGGTTTATACCTTTGCCTTGAGCTTTTTGTTTTTCTCTTTCTTCTTTCTAAGTCCAAGCACTTGATCATCACCATGGCATCATCATCATGCTATGATATTCATTTGCTTCACCACTTGGAATGTGCTACCTATCTCATGATCACTTGATAAACTAGGTTAGCACTTAAGGTTTCATCAATTCACCAAAACCAAACTAGAGCTTTCACTTGAGAAATTATGAAACTAGTTTTAGTTTTTTTCGAAATCATGCTCTATCTCATGGTGTCTAGCTTGAAATTGTGTGAATCTTGACGTGGACTCATTTTAATGCTTATTTGCTAGTAGAAGCTATAGTCATATAATATAATTAGTTCATATGGGGCAACGTATCAGGTGTAAACCAACCAATCTGTGCAAACTTGGAATCTACCAATTAGGACCACTAGATGCTGATTCAATAGATGGAGTGAGGGGACTTGTTCAGCATCTAGTGGTCCTGATCGGTAGTTTTAAGTTTACACAGATTATTTGATTTTGCACCTGATTCGTATGGACCATCTAGACTACGTAGAAGCGCCGCTGAAGCGTCGTCAGCACGGTATTGGGCGGTAGTCTGCTGCTTTGGATAACTTATCAAAGTAGTTGTGTTAGCCAATGCAACCCTGCCCCATGTATATACATGCACCCTTCGTTTAATATGCCGCAAAAACAACAGTTTTAAAAGTTGTGGGAAAGTGGGGGTTTAAAAATTGGTTTGTAGTTCATGGAGCATAATCGGACGACCACGATAATTGAGGAAGATACTTTTCCCTTTGTGAGAAGGAATGCTGCTGTCTAGGGGCTAGGTGATGGTTAGCAGTACTGACAAGCATCGAAGGGCTTTCCAGTGGCCTCTCATCCTGCATGGATTTTATATAACGACAAGTTTAAACAAATAGCGCTTCTTCCATGGCCAAGATAATAATACATATACTCTGCCCCTAAATATCTGTCATTTTCGCTTCTCGAGAAACAACTTTAACTAAATATATATTAAAAATATTAATATTTATGATACATAATTAGTATCATTGGATGGATATTTGAATATAGTTTTTAATAAATTTTTCTGGCGATAGAAATGTTGCACGTATTTTTTATAAATTGAGTTAAAGTTATCGGCACGTAAATCATGGTGACAAACATTTAGGGAGAGAGTACATCAATACATGCTTCGAAACATAGTTACATAGCTAGGGTGGGAGAGCCATGCAGGGTACTAGTATGGAAGTAGGAAGCAATGATAAATATCCCCGGCTGCTCGCTACCCAATTCCATGCGCATGCGCGCGAGACGGATGGGAGCTAGTTCCATGGGGTGAACAGATTCCCGAGAACAGCGCTGACGATGGCTATGACAGCGCTGGCCAACGCATCAACCTGTGGGAACCGACCTGCCACCGGCACCAAAGAAAGGAGGCACACTCCAAGCAGCCAGGCGATGAAACCGAGGACAAGGAACACACACACAGCGTCAGCGTCGGGGTCGCCCATGGCTGAGACGGCGGCGACTGCTCCTAGCAGCATGAGTGAACGCGCCGCGTCGAGGAGGTGGTGGCCGCGGTGACCTGCGGTGACATTCTTGCTTTGCTTTGCCCTTGGATGATGTGGCTTTGAATGCCACGCTTTTCTTCTTTTCATCCTTCTTCTCATCTTTCTTCTCTTTCTTTTCTTCCTTCTCATCATCATCTCTATAAGTATCATCGGTCATTATATCTCCCAATACTTGGTTTGGTGTCATGGTGTCCAAACCGCTTCTTACTAGAATGGTGACTAATGTACCAAATCTTGAAGGTAAGCATCTCAAGAACTCGTGGGAGAAGTCCTTATCCTTCACTTCTTCTCCAAGTGCTTTAAGATCATTGATAAGCACTTGAAGCCTATGGAACATCTCCGGCACATTCTCATCATCCTTCATCTTGAAGCTTGCAAACTTTTCTTTGAGAATGTAAGCCTTTGCACCCTTCACGGCTTGAGTGCCCTTAAATGATTCTTCCAACTTCTTCTATGCCTCATGAGCCATCTCAATATTTTTGACTTACTCAAATGTTCTTTCATCAATTGCATCATGAATAGCACTTAGAGCAATGTCATTGTTTTGGAGAAGTACTTCTTCGGCCGTGGTGGGATTCTCCGGATCTTCAATCTCAATTTTTGTTTCCATCACCTTCCAAACCTTCCTATTGATTGACTTGATATAAGTTGTTATCTTGGTCTTCCAATAGAGATAGTTGGAGCCATCAAATTGGGGTGGCTTCTTAGTGTTGTTGATTTGAGCCATTTTAACACCGAAGATTGTTAAGCCTCAAATAACGGTGACCTCGGCTCTGATACCACTTGAAAGATCCTAATGGCTAGAGAGGGGTGAATAGCCTATTAAAATTTCTACAACAACACTTAACAAAATAGTTAGACAATTATGAGGCGAAGCAAGTGTTGCGCTAGCCTACTCAAAATGCAAGCCACCTACCACAATTCTAGTTTAGATAGTGTCGATTCACATAAGAGGTATGACACTACCCTATGTTAGTGTGCTCTCAAAGGCTAACTAAAGAGCCACACCAACCAAACAAGCAAGCTCTCACAACTAGTTACACTAAAGAGCTTGTCAACTAGTTTGCGATAATGTAAAGAGAGTGATCAAGAAGATTATACCGCTGTAAAGATGAATAAACCAATCAATCACAAGGATGAATACCAATGAAGACCAATCACCTCAGAAACAATGATGAACACAATGATTTTTTACCGAGGTTCACTTGCTTGCCGGCAAGCTAGTCCTCGTTGTGGCGATTCACTCACTTAGAGGTTCACGCGCTAATTGGCTTCACACGCTAAACCCTTAATAAGGTGCCGCACAACCAATACAAGATGAGGATCACACAAGCCACGAGCAATCCACTAGAGTACCTTTTGGCGCTCCACCGGAGAAAGGTCAAGAACCCCTCACAATCACCACGATCGGAGCCGGAGATAATCACCACTCTCCACTCAACGATCCTCGCTGCTCCAAGCCGTCTAGGTGGCGGCAACCACCAAGAGTAACAAGTGAAATCCACAGCGAAACACGAACACCAAGTGCCTCTAGATGCAATCACTCAAGCAATGCACTTGAATTCACTCCCAATCTCACTATGATGATGAATCAATGATGGAGATGAGTGGGAGGGCTTTGGCTAAGCTCATAAGGTTGCTATGTCAATAAAAATAGCCAAAGGTGGTGAGCTACAGCTGGCCATGGGGCTTAAATAGAAGCCCCCACGAAATAGAGCCGTTATACCCCTTCACTGGGCATAACATGGACCGACCGGACGCTCCGATCCAACTGACCGAACGCTCCGGTCCAACTGACCGAACGCTGATCCTCAGCGTTCGGTCGTCCGATGGCATCCACGTGTCTCCTGCGTTCAACTGTGAACGTTTGATCTCAACGGTCGATATGTTGACCGAACACTCCGATAGAGTTAACCGGACGTTGGACCCTCAGCGTCCGGTCATTTACAGTAAGGGTCCAAAACATGTTTTTGCCGACCGAACGCGTCTGGTCATGCTTGACCGGACATAGTTCAGCGTCCAGTGCTTAACCCTAATTACTGTGCTGACCGACAACACGACTAGACGCAGCCCTTTAGCGTCCGGTCACAGAGCGACCCAGTGTCCGGTCAGTTGACCGACGCCAGCGTCATTGCGACTAACTCCATTTCACCTCTAACTTCTTCACCCTTGCTCAAATGTGCCAACCACCAAGTGTATCACCTTGTGCACATGTATTAGCGTATTTTCACAAACATTTTCAAGGGTGTTAGCACTCCACTAGATCCTAAATGCATATGCAATGAGTTAGAGCATCTAGTGGCACTTTGATAACCGCATTCCGATACGAGTTTCACCCCTCTTAATAGTACAACTATCAAACCTAAATATGATCATACTCTCTAAGTGTCTTGATCACCAAAACAAAATAGCTCCTACAAGTTATACCTTTGCCTTGAGCTTTTTGTTTTTCTCTTTCTTCTTTTCAAGTTTAAGCCCTTAATCATCGCCATGCCATCACCATTGTCATGTTATGATCTTCATTAGCTTCTCCACTTGAAGTGTGCTACCTATCTCATGATCACTTGATAAACTAGGTTAGCACTTAGGGTTTCATCAATTCACCAAAACCAAACAAGAGCTTTCACACAGCCTCCGTTGAAGCGCAGTGGGAACGGCGCTTGCTGGAGGTGTTGGACGAAGGTCCGCGGTCCCGGGCCATCAGGGCTAGGACTCCAGTCGCTGCTGCGTGTGTCTTGGTTCGGTATAAGCCGCGTGAATACAGGCGGTCGGTGCGGAGCGGTCGCTGAGTCAAGACGAGGTGCTAGTGCGGCCTCCTATGCCGCACTCGGCGATTGTAGCAGCGATCAGGTGGAGCAACCCGTCTG
Organism: Miscanthus floridulus; assembly: GCF_019320115.1. Lineage (NCBI taxonomy): Eukaryota > Viridiplantae > Streptophyta > Magnoliopsida > Poales > Poaceae > Miscanthus > Miscanthus floridulus. Next base: position 99,836,106 of record NC_089598.1, read on the forward strand.
CCGCGTTCTCGTTCCCCCGGTAGAGAGCGAGGATGCGTGTCGGCGAAGTGATATGGAGCACTCTGCTTGTTGAACAGCGGTGGTCTACACTAGTGCCCAGAGGTTTCGGTAGAACGCCTGTTTATGAGGGTCGTTTGGCTCGGACAGGCCGCGTAGAAGCATTGCCACGGCGGCAATGTTCTGGTTCGCCCGAGCAAAGTGCGGGGGATCGTTCCCCCCTGTCCATGGTTTTGTGCTAGACCTGACGGGTGCGCCCTCGGGCGTCGCTCACCGGTCTATGCGCGTGGGGCGTAGTGTGGTGCGCCGTGCGTGCCGGTGCAGTTGGTGGCTGATGTAGCCGCCGTTGTCGTAGTTCATCCCCGTGCTCAAGTGTGAGCTCGGGGGTCTCCGCGTGAGGGCCCAAAGGGGCGTGGGTCTAGAAGGACTCCGTTACCCCTAGCGGCTGTTCTAGAGCGTCCGCCATAGCATACTCCCAGGACGGACGGTGGCTAGGCGCCACATCGCCGATGCTGGAGCCGTCACTCCCGACGTCGTCATCCATGATGTCAAGGAAACAGGTGGGAGCATAGCTCGCCATCCCCATGAACTCAGACATGAGAGGGTGCGGCGCCAGCATCTTTTGGAGTCCCTAGGCCTATGTGTCCGCGGAAGACGCGAGGCCATAGGGGAACCGGTCGTACGGCGGTTGCGTTGGGGACAATGGGGTTCTGCTGGGTAATCGGCGGAAGATAAAGAATAGTAAGTAAATAACAGCGTGTACATTACTCATAGTGGGGTTTGAGCAGAGAGTTTGCTCAGAAAGAAGCATAGATGCCGCGTCGTCGAAGCCATGCGTCCCAGAGTTGATGGAGGGCGCTTGTGGCAGAACCTCCTAAGTTATAGGGCCCACATGCACCTGTCACTGTCCGACGACCTTTGATATTTATGCATATGTTTCCATTAACTTAAAAAGACTGTCGGGTGTCCTCGGGGAACCCCGAATCATCCACGATTTCCAAGCAGGATCACGTTACAGAGTCATTGCAGTATTACAACATTTATTCAAATATCTACCCCAGAGTAAAAACAACGGAAGTCTTATAATAACATAATTTACAAAACAGTAGTTTTAAACCTCGCAACTAGGTTCGATGTTTATTACAAAACGAAATAGTGGAGTGGCATTATAATATAATACAAAACACACAAGGAGATTGCCCTGCCCAAGGGCCACACATTTACTTCTCATCGTCATCACAAGGTACAACTGTCATGCAGCACGATCCAAAACAGATCTGCTCATGAGGCTCACCTGCAACAAGGGTCAACGAACCCTGAGTACAAAAGTACTCAACAAGACTTAACCGAAATAAAAATTAATAAAACTCAGGAATGCAGGCTTAGGGATTCAAGGTATGGCTTTAGCAATAATCAAAGTTCTTTTGCGTAAAAGCTCTTTAATGAAATTCTTTGTCAACATTTAAAACTTCATAAGATCATATACAAAGCTGAAACGATCCGTAATGAGATCATGAAACTTCATAACCAACACCTTCACAAGCCTTATTTGAGTTCCAGTTATTAGTACTACGATGATGAACAGTGAGTTGAGTCTCCATAACCGAGGAGCAACGACGATTCAAACCGATTATAAACCCAGCTAGGAATTCCAGACCACACGACATATGCAGGTCCCTGACCTACATATACCAACCTACCCTCGGATCCTCTAAAACAAGAACGGGTCCGCGCCACCCGAGAATACAGTACTCCACCAATCCAGCCCATAGCCACGTGGGTACACGCTATTCCCGCCATCTCTCCACTCCCAGTGCGCGAGTAGCCATTCTCGTAACAGAATTGCCAAGTTCAGGCTTACCGGAGTATGTGGTTAGTACTACAAATTCTCACCTCATGCAATTCAACAACGGACGTGCCTTAATCGACACAAGCGGAAAGAACCCGCTCACAAGACCTCCATGTCTTGTGGCTCACACACACCGAGTCCGCCCGGTCTAGATTTATTACTCCACATTCCCATATCACGTGATAACATAAGTAACCAATGTTCCATTTAAAACTTGCAGGTGACAGGTAATCACCCGACTTTCATCGTTCTACGCATAGCTAAGCAAAACTAGGCATATACGAGTTTAAAACTGGTAATATGGTAAATATGGAATAACAAGGATGGTAATGCACCAATTAGGCTCTTACTTAACTCCTAATCACTTAATGCAGTAACGGAAAGCAAAAGCGAAATTAATTTGTAAAACACAAGGTAGGGTTGTATGCATCCGGGGCTTGCCTTCGTTGACGGAAAAGTCTGGTTCCTGCGACGTCACACAAGTATTCGATCCGACCTCAACAGACGGATTAACCTCCTTAATAGCTTGATTAACTACCACGTGTTCACCTTCGTTCACTACACGTAATAACAATGCCATGTTTAACACGATGCGGAATACGAAATATGATGCTCGATGATGGATACAAAAATTAACAATTTGAATACAACTTTCCTTCGCGGTACAGTTGCAAGTCAAACAAACTAAATCTTTTTTGTAACACATACATCAACTGCCAAGGATCCTTATCAACAAATGACCCAAGGTCATCACTCAATCCAAAATTACAAACAAAACCTAAATCACTAAAGGTTACTATTTGCTTTTATGAATTAATTATTTAATTAAAATTATGAAATAAATCAACTTATTCTAATTGAGCTCAAAATTTTAGTAAATGTTCATTACATGATAACTAAGTGGCAAAACAAATTTCATAATTTTTGGACAAGTAAATAAGCCTAGAAAAATCATGGAAAGTCATTTATTAATTAATTGAGCAATTTTTATCATACCCCAAAAATACTGAAAATCAATATTTCAAAATTTTGTCATATAATATACATCATAGAGAATTCACACAAAAATTTTCATAATTTTTGGAGCTCTAAATAATTCTACACAAAAATAACAAATTACAGCACTATTCATTTAATTCTGAAAAATAGAAAAATCTATTTGAACGTTGAGTCACTGACACCCGACCCCACCTGTCATCCCTAACCTCCGACGTTGACCACGGCAGCGACGGCTCTGACCGGCGATTTCTCGCCGACGGTGAGATCACCGGCGACGACCAACGTACCAAAATGATCACCAAGTCTAGGCGCATCGATTGACGTCCCTATCAGCATTGATTACGGCCCTATACTAGCTCGTCGTTGACCATGGCGGACGCGGTGGCACGGCAGCGCTACGCCGGCGGTGTGCGACCGGTAGAGCTCAAACAAGGGATCTAGGAAGCACCAGTGGCTCACCCCGAACGCGTTGAAGCAAGGAGCGAGGTCGAAGAAGCAACGGAGAGGCGTGACGACGATCACGGTGATCACGACGGAGCAAAACGTCATCGGCGATGGTGTACCGGCGACTGCAGTGATCAAAATGAGCAACCAGCTATGGATTAAGTACTACAGCATCGAGACGAAACAGAATCAGCCAAAACCAGGGACGAAGATGCACCGTGGAGCTCTGGCCGCGGCGAATCGTGCTCGGCGGAGGAGTTGCCGGCCGCGAGGAAGAAGACGATGCAACTCGAGTTCCCGACTTAGACTAGCTGAATTGGTGGGTTGGCTAGATGCGCAAGGATACGGCGGAGCTGGAGCACGCTTTGTCGAGACGGCAATGGCGCTAGGTCGACGGTGAGAGCTCGACGGAGTATGGCGGTGGCGACGGGAGAAAACAGAGGAGAGGAAAGAACGACGACGACGGCGCCTCAGTCCAAATAACACAGCTCAGAAGCTCAAGGAAGCTGCGCTGTGGCCTTCACCGCGCCAGCGCGACGCCCAGACGGCCACGCACGCGACTGGAAGCCAACCGAAGCTCGCCGGCAATGTAGCTTCGGCGGTGGACACTGTTCACTCAAATTACAGAAATGCCATTCGCCAAAATTCACAAATTACTCTCAAATTTTCATAACAACTCAAAAATCTCCAAAAACAAAAGTTGTTCAAAATCAAAAGTTCTACAACTTTGCTTCTATAACCATCTCCTAATTCGGTCTAGATTTTGAAATGAACTTTTGAATTTGAATAGGGAAATTTAACGAATTACGCCTTTTTGAATTACTCAAAATTTTTCTAAACAACTTGAAAAACTCCAAAAACAAACTTTGTATAACTTGCCAAGCTCTACACTTTTGCTTTTGGGATCAACCCCAAATTATGTTTAGATTTTGAAATGGATTTTTAGGGTAGGATTTAAATACTAAAAAGCGGGGTTTTCTCGAAAAAATTCAAAAATCCAAACAAAACTTTGAATTTAAGTCAAACAATACAATTCAACACATACCACATGAATATAAACTCGTTTTAGTGTATGCATCTCAAAGTTTTCACCAAATGCCAAATGCTTTGCCATGCATATGATGACATGTCAGGTTTTAGTATTTTAAACACCCGAGGTGTTACAATCCTTCCCCCTAAAAGAAATCTCGCCCCGAGATTCTAAGCCATAGAGTAAGTAATGGAAAAGGAAATGTGTCAATCCAAAAACATCCAGAACTTTTCCATAAAACAACTGAGGTTCTTTTACAAAACACAATTTGTAGTAACCGAGCTCAACTAACATTATTCTATTCTATATTGACGCTAGAAACTCTGGAAACTTTTCTAACAAGTAATCTTCTGATTCCCAGGTAGCTTCCTCTTCTGAATGTTGATTCCATTGTATTTTATAGAACTTGATTGTCCGTCTTCGAGTAACACGATCTTTCTGATCCAGCACTCGGATAGGATATTCAGAGTAAGTTAAATCCGGTTCTAGTTCCACTCCTTCAACTTCAACATTTTGTTCAGGCACTCGGAGACACTTCTTCAATTGAGAAACATGGAACACATCATGCACAGCTGTGAGATGTTCAGGTAATTTCAAGCGATATGCCACTTTTCCATACCTCTCCAAAATTTGATACGGTCCAACGTATCGGGGTGCCAACTTTCCTTTAACACCAAAACGGTTAACTCCCTTCATTGGTGATACTTTCAGATATACAAAATCTCCTTTGTTGAATACCAATGATCTCCGTCGTCTATCCGCATAACTCTTTTGGCGGGACTGAGCTATCTTCAGATTACTCTGTATTTACCTAACCTTGTCTTCGGTTTCTTTCACAAGGTCAACTCCAAAGAATCTTCTCTCTCCTGGCTCAGACCAACTCAACGATGTTCTGCATCTACGACCATAGAGTGCTTCAAATGGAGCCATTCTAATGCTTTCCTGATAACTATTGTTGTATGAGAACTCGGCCAAAGGTAAGCACTCATCCCACTTATTGGAATAGTTAAGGACACAACATCTTAACATGTCTTCAAGTATTTGATTGACTCTTTCAGTCTGCCCATCAGTCTGCGGATGATAAGCTGTACTATATAGAAGTTTGGTACCTAACGAAGCATGTAAGTGTTTCCAAAAGCTGGAGACAAACTGTGTACCCCTATCTGACACTATGGTTTTTGGTACCCCATGCAAACTCATGATTCTTGCTAAGTACATCTTGGCATATTGGATCGTAGGATATATGGTCTTGACTGGAAGAAAATGTGCTGACTTAGTGAGTCGATCTACAATAACCCATACTGAGTCAAATCCCTTTGATGTCTTGGGTAGACCAACAATAAAGTCCATACTTATGTCCTCCCACTTCCAAGATGGAATAGGTAATGGTTGTAATTCACCAGCAGACTTCAAATGTATAGCTTTCACCTTTTGACAAGTATCACACTTTGCTATATATCTAGCAATCTCTATTTTCATTTTAGTCAACCAGAATCTTTGCTTCAAATCATGGTACATCTTGTTGCTTCCCGGATGGATAGATAACCTAGTAGCATGTGCCTCATCTAGAATTGACTGCCATAACTCAGGAACTTTTGGTACCACCAGGCGATCCTTGAACCATAACACATCTTCATCATCTATGCTAAAGCATTCCGCTTTTCCATTCTTGACTTTTTCCTTGATATGGGCTATACCCTTGTTTTCCTTCTGAGCAGCAATAACTTGATCTTGAATAGTAGCTTCAACAATTATGTTGGTCAAACTTCCTTGTTGAATTACTTCTACATTCAACTTCTTCATTTCTTGGCATAAATTCAAACCCATTGCTCTCACTGTCAGACAATTGCAATAACTTTTGCGACTAAGGGCATCTGCAACCACATTTGCTTTACCCGGGTGATAATGTACTTCCAAATCATAATCCTTAATCAGTTCTAACCATCTTCTTTGTCGCATGTTTAATTCTGACTGAGTGAAGATATACTTTAAGCTTTTGTGATCGGTGTAAATATGGCATGTATTACCAAGCAGGTAATGTCGCCAAATCTTTAGAGCATGAACCACAGCTGCTAACTCCAGATCATGAGTCAGATAGTGTTCTTCATGCTGCTTAAGTTGCCTGGACGCATAGGCAATGACTCGGCCTTCTTGCATCAACACACATCCAATACCAATACCTGAAGCATCACAATAAACATCAAATGGCTTCTCAATATCAGGTTGAGCTAACACTGGTGCAGTAGTCAACAGCCTTTTCAAAGTCTGGAAAGCCTCTTCACAATCTGATGACCAGACAAACTTGACTTGGTTCTTCAACAATTCAGTTATAGGTTTTGATACTTTAGAGAAGTCTGTAATAAACCGACGGTAATACCCCACCAATCCAAGAAAACTCCGAACTTGATGAACTGTGGTTGGCGGTTTCCAATCAAGCACATCCCTCACTTTGCTGGGATCAACTGCAACTCCTTCGGCTGACAAGACATGTCCAAGAAATTGCACTTCCTTAAGCCAAAAATCACACTTGCTGAACTTGGCATACAATTGATGTTCTCTCAAACGAGTCAGAACAATTCTGAGGTGTTCCGCATGTTCTTTCTTATTCTTGGAATATACTAGTATATCATCTATAAATACCACTACAAACTTGTCTAGTTTAGGCATGAATACTGAATTCATCAGGTACATGAAATGAGCTGGAGCATTTGTCAAACCAAAAGACATCACCAAGTATTCATATAATCCATATCTTGTGGTAAATGCCATTTTGGGAATATCTTCAGGCTTTATCTTAATTTGGTGATACCCTGATCTCAAATCTATCTTGGAGAAAACTTTGGCTCCGGCCAATTGATCAAAAAGCAAATCTATCCGAGGTAATGGATACTTATTCTTGATGGTCACTTCATTCAATGGACGATAGTCAACACATAACCTCAGGGTCTCATCTTTCTTTTTCACAAAAATTGCCGGACATCCCCAAGGTGAGGAACTAGGTTGGATAAACCCTTTTTCAATCAATTCTTGTAACTGAGTCTTCAACTCGGCCAATTCCTTAGGTGGCATTCTATAAGCTCTCCGAGAAATCGGAGCTATTCCAGGTTGTAACTCTATGTTAAACTGTACATCCCTATCAGGTGGTAGACCGGGTAAATCTTCAGGAAACACATCCGGAAATTCACATACTACCGGAATATCTCTAATCTCTTTGACAGCAGTTGCATAAATCTTGCCCACTGATCTTCTTAGGGTTGGAAGTTGGATGAGAAGTTGAGAATTACTATCAGGCAAACTTACTCTTAAGGTCCTATTCAAAATATCTATAACAGCCTTATGCTGATACATCCAATTAATTCCCAAGATTACATCTATTTCCTGATCCTTAAGGATAATCATGGTAGTGGGAAAAATATGCCCACCCAGGTTTACGGGTACCTGGTATACCATTTCCTTAGTACACAGACGTCCCCCGGGCGACTGTATAAAGAAACTTTCCTTTGTTGCCCCAATTGAAATTTCATGCTTCACGACAAATGTTCTATTGATGAACGAATGTGATGCGCCAGAATCAAAAAGTATAACTGCAGGGTGATTGGCAACAGGAAACATACCCATCATCACTGGCTCTCCTTTAGGAATTTCCCCGGCTTGAATATAGAAAACCCTTCCTGTCTTCCTCTCATCTTTGCCCTTCTGAGCATTCTGATTGGGGTTCTTGTTTGGTGCCTGACCCTGTTGTTGATTGGCATGGGCCTTCTGATAATTTTGATTAGCCTGCCTAGGATATGGACATTCCCTGGAGAAATGACCAGTCCTTCCACAATTGTAACATGGATAGTTGTGACCCTGGGATGTTGGAGCATTGCCACTAGGAGCATTGGTTGACTGTGAGTTCGGATAGGTTATTACAGGACGGACATTTGACTGTTGCCCGGCTTGAAACTGTGGCGGACGATAAGGATGACGATAATGGTTTACTGGATGATAAATCACTCTCTGGCTCTTTTGGTTTCCACCAAAAGGTCCAGACGGCACATTCTTTTTCTTCTTGAGCTCCTTATGCTGCCGATACTTTGCCTGTGAAGCAATTGCAATATTTACTGCCTCATGATAAGTGATATTGGTACAGGCTATCATCATTGTCTGCAGTTTGGTATTCAGACCTCTCATGAACCATTTCTTTTTCTTGGCATCCGTATTGACATGTTCAGATGCATACTGCGACAGATGATTGAATCTTCCCACATACTGCATAACCGTTTGATCCCCTTGCCTCAAAGCAAGGAATTCATCTAGCTTCATAGCCATCACTCCTTTCGGGATATAATGGGCTCTGAAAGCAGTGCGAAATTCTGTCCAAGTTAACGGAACGCCTGCGGGTTGCATGGCCATCAGATTTGCATACCAAGCACTAGCTGCACCTCTAAGTTGCTGGGCAGCAAACACCGGTTTCTGAAACTCTGTGCAGTGAATAAGATCAAATTTCTGCTCCATGGTCCTAAGCCAGTCATCAGCCTCCAGTGGTTCATCTGCCTTGGTGAACACCGGGGGTTTTGTATCCGTGAAATCCACATAGGTAGCCTCATGCCTGTTATGATTGCGGCCACGGTTTCCATGCATCTGATTCTGATTACTTTGAGCCATCTCATGAAGCAAACGAGAATTTTCCACAGTCACATTGACTAATGCAGCGATAGCATCAGCCAGATTGGTCGGCATTGGTGGCGGGTTGGGGATATCATCATCATCTTGTGAAGTACCAGGAATATGCGATCCCCGCGTACGACGCATCTGTTCATAACAAACCAAACTTTATTCACAAGTCTTTATTCAAAGATTAAAGAGCTTACTACCCGCATTACATCGATGCCACTTACTTAAACACAAGAACACATCTAAACAAGACTACTATCTTAACTAGATCTTCTATTACACAACTCTACTCCTTTCCCTGAGCACTTCAAACTTCAGGCTCGGTATCCATTCCGGAATTATTACCGCCTTCATCATCACTTTCATCTATCATTACTAATTCTTCAGGATCTTCTTCTTCTTCCTCTTCTGATTCACTTTCATCGGCAAGGATGACACCTGGGTCCATGGCATCAGCTTGAGGCTCATGATTTGGGTTTAGTAGATTGCTAAGCCTATGAACTTCCTCATGTAGATAAGTATTATGTTCTTCTAAATCTTCTACATAAAATTCTAGCTCATGCGTTCTAGCTCTAGCTACATTTTCCCTATGCCAAGCCTCATTTCTTCCCTCCACCGTACGAACTAACATGCTTTCGCAGTTCCTGTGTGCGGTGGTGAGATGCCTCAATTGATCCTGTAATTCTCCTATCTGTATAGCATCCAAAGCCCTATCTCTAGTAGCTTGTGCTAATTCTATAGAAATCCCCTGTATCTCTGCTTGGGGATCCGGCCTAGAACTGCTACTACTAGCATCATCGTTTCTAGAGGCAAGTTGGTGACGAGGAACTCCTTTGGGTCCAGTGGACTTACGGGGCGTCATCTTGGCACGAGCCATACTGTAGGAAACCAATTTAATCCAAGTAAGACCATTTGATCAAAGTCTAAAGAGCAGCTATGATGGATTACATTACTCAAACCAGTCTCACTACTCAACTCCAGACTAAGAGGTGAAGGAAGTAACGAGTGAATTATTCATGATGCATGAATCGTTCTTACGAACAAAAACATCAAAGTTTATAATGCACATAAACAACATTTATTTTTATATAGGGCATAGTAAGATTACTACTCCACCACACAAGACCCTTTTAATCAAATAAGGAATGGTGAGAAAGAAATAAGATAAGTCAGAAGCAATTTGGACTAAATTAGCAAGTTAAATTTAGTCATCCCAAATCATTTTGAAGTTTTTGTAAACAATACAACAAAAACCTTGTAACGATCGCTCTGATACCATTCTGTGGCAGAACCTCCTAAGTTATAGGGCCCACATGCACCTGTCACTGTCCGACGACCTTTGATATTTATGCATATGTTTCCATTAACTTAAAAAGACTATCGGGTGTCCTCGGGGAACCCCGAATCATCCATGATTTCCGAGCAGGATCACGTTACAGAGTCGTTGCAGTATTACAACATTTATTCAAATATCTACCCCAGAGTAAAAACAGCGGAAGTCTTACAATAACATAATTTACAAAACAGTAGTTTTAAACCTCGCAACTAGGTTCGATGTTTATTACAAAACGAAATAGTGGAGTGGCATTATAATATAATACAAAACACACAAGGAGATTGCCCTGCCCAAGGGCCACACATTTACTTCTCATCGTCATCACAAGGTACAACTGTCATGCAGCACGATCCAAAACAGATCTGCTCATGAGGCTCACCTGCAACAAGGGTCAACGAACCCTGAGTACAAAAGTACTCAACAAGACTTAACCGAAATAAAAATTAATAAAACTCAGGAATGCAGGCTCAGGGATTCAAGGTATGGCTTTAGCAATAATCAAAGTTCTTTTGCGTAAAAGCTCTTTAATGAAATTCTTTGTCAACATTTAAAACTTCATAAGATCATATACAAAGCTGACACGATCCGTAATGAGATCATGAAACTTCATAACCAACACCTTCACAAGCCTTATTTGAGTTCCAGTTATTAGTACTACGATGATGAACAGTGAGTTGAGTCTCCATAACCGAGGAGCAACGACGATTCGAACCGATTATAAACCCAGCTGGGAATTCCAGACCACATGACATATGCAGGTCCCTGACCTACATATACCAACCTACCCTCGGATCCTCTAAAACAAGAACGGGTCCGCGCCACCCGAGAATACAGTACTCCACCAATCCAGCCCATAGCCACGTGGGTACACGCTATTCCCGCCATCTCTCCACTCCCAGTGCGCGAGTAGCCATTCTCGTAACAGAATTGCCAAGTTCAGGCTTACCGGAGTATGTGGTTAGTACTACAAATTCTCACCTCATGCAATTCAACAACGGACGTGCCTTAATCGACACAGGCAGAAAGAACCCGCTCACAAGACCTCCATGTCTTGTGGCTCACACACACCGAGTCCGCCCGGTCTAGATTTATTACTCCACATTCCCATATCACGTGATAACATAAGTAACCAATGTTCCATTTAAAACTTGCAGGTGACAGGTAATCACCCGACTTTCATCGTTCTACGCATAGCTAAGCAAAACTAGGCATATACGAGTTTAAAACTGGTAATATGGTAAATATGGAATAACAAGGATGGTAATGCACCAATTAGGCTCTTACTTAACTCCTAATCACTTAATGCAGTAACGGAAAGCAAAAGCGAAATTAATTTGTAAAACACAAGGTAGGGTTGTATGCATCCGGGGCTTGCCTTCGTTGACGGAAAAGTCTGGTTCCTGCGACGTCACACAAGTATTCGATCCGACCTCAACAGACGGATTAACCTCCTCAATAGCTTGATTAACTACCACGTGTTCACCTTCGTTCACTACACGTAATAACAATGCCATGTTTAACACGATGCGGAATACGAAATATGATGCTCGATGATGGATACAAAAATTAACAATTTGAATACAACTTTCCTTCGCGGTACAGTTGCAAGTCAAACAAACTAAATCTTTTTTGTAACACATACATCAACTGCCAAGGATCCTTATCAACAAATGACCCAAGGTCATCACTCAATCCAAAATTACAAACAAAACCTAAATCACTAAAGGTTACTATTTGCTTTTATGAATTAATTATTTAATTAAAATTATGAAATAAATCAACTTATTCTAATTGAGCTCAAAATTTTAGTAAATGTTCATTACATGATAACTAAGTGGCAAAACAAATTTCATAATTTTTGGACAAGTAAATAAGCCTAGAAAAATCATGGAAAGTCATTTATTAATTAATTGAGCAATTTTTATCATACCCCAAAAATACTGAAAATCAATATTTCAAAATTTTGTCATATAATATACATCATAGAGAATTCACACAAAAATTTTCATAATTTTTGGAGCTCTAAATAATTCTACACAAAAATAACAAATTACAGCACTATTCATTTAATTCTGAAAAATAGAAAAATCCATTTGAACGTTGAGTCACTGACACCCGACCCCACCTGTCATCCCTAACCTCCGACGTTGACCACGGCAGCGACGGCTCTGACCGGCGATTTCTCGCCGACGGTGAGATCACCGGCGACGACCAACGTACCAAAATGATCACCAAGTCTAGGCGCATCGATTGACGTCCCTATCAGCACTGATTACGGCCCTATACTAGCTCGTCGTCGACCATGGCGGACGCGGTGGCACGGCAGCGCTACGCCGGCGGTGTGCGACCGGTAGAGCTCAAACAAGGGATCCAGGAAGCACCAGTGGCTCACCCCGAACGCGTTGAAGCAAGGAGCGAGGTCGGAGAAGCAACGGAGAGGCGTGACGACGATCACGGTGATCACGACGGAGCAAAACGTCGTCGGCGATGGTGTACCGGCGACTGCAGTGATCAAAATGAGCAACCAGCTATGGATTAAGTACTACAGCATCGAGACGAAACCGAATCAGCCAAAACCAGGGACGAAGATGCACCGTGGAGCTCTGGCCGCGGCGAATCGTGCTCGGCGGAGGAGTTGCCGGCCGCGAGGAAGAAGACGATGCAACTCGAGTTCCTGACTTAGACTAGCTGAATTGGTGGGTTGGCTGGATGCGCAAGGATACGGCGGAGCTGGAGCACGCTTTGTCGAGACGGCAATGGCGCTAGGTCGACGGTGAGAGCTCGACGGAGTATGGCGGTGGCGACGGGAGAAAACAGAGGAGAGGAAAGAACGACGACGACGGCGCCTCAGTCCAAATAACACAGCTCAGAAGCTCAAGGAAGCTGCGCTGTGGCCTTCACCGCGCCAGCGCGATGCCCAGACGGCCATGCACGCGACTGGAAGCCAACCGAAGCTCGCCGGCAATGTAGCTTCGGCGGTGGACACTGTTCACTCAAATTACAGAAATGCCATTCGCCAAAATTCACAAATTACTCTCAAATTTTCATAACAACTCAAAAATCTCCAAAAACAAAAGTTGTTCAAAATCAAAAGTTCTACAACTTTGCTTCTATAACCATCTCCTAATTCGGTCTAGATTTTGAAATGAACTTTTGAATTTGAATAGGGAAATTTAACGAATTACGCCTTTTTGAATTACTCAAAATTTTTCTAAATAACTTGAAAAACTCCAAAAACAAACTTTGTATAACTTGCCAAGCTCTACACTTTTGCTTTTGGGATCAACCCCAAATTATGTTTAGATTTTGAAATGGATTTTCAGGGTAGGATTTAAATACTGAAAAGCGGGGTTTTCTCGAAAAAATTCAAAAATCCAAACAAAACTTTGAATTTAAGTCAAACAATACAATTCAACACATACCACATGAATATAAACTCGTTTTAGTGTATGCATCTCAAAGTTTTCACCAAATGCCAAATGCTTTGCCATGCATATGATGACATGTCAGGTTTTAGTATTTTAAACACCCGAGGTATTACAGCGCTCCTCCGATGGGTGCCGGGACGTGAGCCTTCTTGCGGAGATGTAGCACGCCGAGCCGGTCGGTGACGAAGTTCAAGCTTCCGAAGAGGAAGGCCTGGGATGGCTCGAAGACGGGTGGAACCCGCATCCCGGCGGGCGAGGGTGCGGGAAACTCCAACGAGCCGAAGCGAATCGTATCGCCCGAGCCCGCCACAGCGGGGGTGGCGGAAAAGTGGGCCATCCGATGACCAAAAAGTGTTGAACGTACAGCGTCTTCCCAATGGACGGCACCAACTGTCGGTGCAGAAAGTGACCAACTAGTGAATATTTGTAGTTTTGCTGTACGTTGTGATCAGAGGTGGCCTAGCACTCACTGACATAGGATTTATACTGGTTTGGGCAACGTGCACTACGTCCAGTCGGGGTCGATCGGTGACTTTATTCCTGAGCCCAGGTGCTCAAAGTTTGCAGTGGGGTTACAAATGAGAAGGAGAAAGATGGGGTGTGTAAGAGGTCTGGTCGGCTCCGATCAGAAGGGCCGAGAGTGACAGGAACTTTGCTATGAGCTAAGTGTTCAAGCGGGTGCTTGAAGTCCGAACCTGGCGGTTCTATGGTTATGAGCTATCAATCTAAGGAACTCTGATCAATTGGGGTCGGTCTCCTTTGTTGGAGGAAGCGCACCCCCTTTTATAGATGAAGGGGATGGCTTTACAAGTGAGAGAGAAATGGTGCGTATGTTACCGAGCCTTGTTGCCCACGCCTACCGAGTCTTGTTGCCCACACCGGCGGGTACAAAATAATGGTAGGCGCCTATAACACTGTTGATGTGTACTGTAGAATGTCAGATGCATGTGGGAGGTCGTGCTGCCTTCTTCAGGGACGGTGGACGTCGGTACCTGCAAATATTGTTTGATGCCTAGAGGCATGTGAGGAGTCTCGCTATGTTCACCTAGTATGGTAAATCCTGGCGCCCATACCGCTATCGATGCCTAGAGGCACATGGAGAGCCTTACCGTATGGGAGTTTTAGCGGCCCCTACAATACTATGGAGGGAGATGTCGGTGGCTACAATACTGTTTGTGTCAAGTGGCTGCAGAGTACTGTTCCATACAGGGTATGGTCCCTGGTACAGTGGTTTTGACTTATGAGCCTTGCCTTGCCTTTCTCCGCACGTCTTCTGGTTCCTACCGAGCGGGCGTCCCCTGTCGGATGGCTCCAGTCGGCTCTGAGTGCGTCGATCGGAAAAGAGCGATGAGCAGGGTTCCTACGAGCCCCGGTCGGAGGGACGCGGGGTCGGAGTCAGAAGTAGCGCTTTGGGCCAGGCCTTCCGATCGAAGAGGGCGTCTAGAGGCCGAAGAGAGTGCTCCGATCGAAGTGGTGGGCCCAAGGGGTTGACGAGCGGACGCTGCTCCTTTCGGTCCAGACCTTCTGGTCGACGACTGGGCCGTCCTTCCGGCCTGTTGTATTTAGACTCTTGGGCCGATCCTTGGCGCGAAAGTCGGTCCCCGAGGGACCCCGGATTTATGAACCCGACACTGCATGTGTTCCTTGGCTGTCAGTCGCAAGTGGATGTGATACGATGGATCCAAGTGGCATCAGCTGCATGCGTGATGCCACTTTCTGCATGCCACGTAATCGTACGCCCGAGGAGCGTACCTGCTCGCCCTATGCAAAACTTTAGACGGAGAAAACTACACAAGTAAGGCCTAGTTTAGTTCCTAAAAATTTTCACCTCAAACTATCACATCGAATCTTGCGGCACATGCATGGAGTATTAAATATAGACAAAAAAAACTAATTGCATTGTTTGGTTGAAAATCGCGAGACGAATGTTTTAAGACTAATTAGTCCATGATTAGCCATAAGTGCTACAGTAACTAACATGCGCTAATGATGGATTAATTATGTTTAATAAATTCGTCTCGCAGTTTCCAGGCGAGCTATGTAATTAGTTTTTTTATTAGTATTCGAAAACCCCTTCCGACATCCCTCGAAACATCCGATGTGACATCCAAAAATTTTCATTTCGCGAACTAAACGCAGCCTAAGGTCCTGGTTCCTGCAGGAACTCCTAAAATTCCTGTCACATCGAATGTTTGGACAAATGCATGGAGTATTAAATATAGACTAATTACGAAACTAATTGCACAACTTGTGACTAATTTGCGAGACGAATCTTTTAAACCTAATTAGTCCATGATTTGACAACGTGATGCTACAGTAAACATGTGCTAATAACAGATTAATTAGGCTTAAAAAATTTGTCTCGAAAATTAGTCTCCATCTATATAATTGGTTTTGTAATTAATCTATATTTAATGCTCCTTATTAGTATCTAAACATTTAATGTGACATGAATTTTAAAAGCGACCGAAGAACCAAACACCCCCTAGTGCCGGCACGTGACATGCGGGTCAAGCGTGTTGGGCTCCGACTGCTGAGGTGTGATTACTCCTCGCTTTGGGCCTCGCAAAAAGGCTCGAGGGAGCGGACATGCATGAAGGCCGCAAAGTGGTGCTGGGCTTTTAGCGGCATGTGCCTTAACAGGCCTCTGCAAGATTACCATCGACGTACGACTCCTCAGCCACCCCTTGCCTAGCTACGTCTGGCCGGATCCATCGTCATCTGAGAATATCTGATGCCCGCAGCTGCTGCGGTCAATGAGCCGGGGGTGCACGCACGCACGGCGAACCTGAACCAACTACGACGAATCGGTCAGAGCTTATTTGCTTCTGTTCTGCTGCTGCCGGAGTATGAGCGTGCATGCGCACTTGTGCGGGCACCAATTATTGGCGTGCAGAAACAGACGTGTACATACATGTCACAAGAGTGGGGTGACTTCACTACACGTACTACAAACACATAAGTATATCCGAATACTCATGTCTTCGGATTATACGCTGTCTGCAAGTGCAATTCTTTTGCTTACTGGGATAAGCAAGAGCGACCATCTCCCGGGATCAAGCAATAGGTAGCGATCGGATCAAGCATTACGCCACGGTGACACAGTCTGAATGTCTGATAGGTGCACGCATGCTCTCGGCCAGAGTCTGCCCCGGCTGCCTCTCTGAATCCATGCAAGCACACGGTCAGTGGAGTAGCTCCTAGCTAGCTAGGCAGGAGGAGAGTAGCTATGCACCTAAAGCCAAGAATTTCCTCGCTAGCTAGTGCGGCGGCAAAGGGTGAAGACTTCTGAACTTCTGATTCAGCTCCTCATCAGACTTCAGTCATTCACATCAGTGCATTATTTTATGCCGTTGCAGGAGCGCGTAGATTGAAAAGTCGCTCAATCATGACGAGCGCCGTTCCAGCTAAGCCCTAGCCAGTCGATTCGACCGCATCAGTCACAGCACAGGCCAACCGATCGATGATCGCTCAGCATTTTAATCTTTTTCTTTTCAGATGATCTGACCTCAGCGCGCGCCGAACTTCCTCTTGGGTTTCAGAGCAGCGAGCGAGAGCCGAGAGGAGATGGCGACCCGCCTCGTCGCTCGTCGCATCGCGTCACCGGATTAGGTAACCTGCAGCCGGCTTTCCGCCAATGAATGTGTTGCTTTCCCACCCGGCGCACGAATGGCGCATTCATTATTGCTAATGCTGCCCACCCATACGCGCGAAACCGTGCCGTGACGGAGAAGACCCAACCCAAGCGTGCGCGCGAGAGAGGTAGGCAGGCAGGCTTCGGAGTTCAGAAATCAGAACTGCCGCCATTCAGGTTCAGGTTTCTCTGCTCCAGCAGCCGGCTTGGAGCCATGCATGTGTTGTTCTTTCGCTGAATTCTTCTACTACTGCGTATCAGCGTATACAGAGCCGGACCGCCGAATACTTCGCGAGCAGTGTCCAGTCCACACATGACACACGTAGTCCTGCCCACGTTTTTACAGTTTCGCTGGAGAGACCCAATCTCGGCGGTTTATTCCGGTCAGAGTTTCAGACCGTCAGAAGTTTTCACGGGAGAGTTTCAGAGTCCCGGTCATGGAGCAACGCATGATGGCGCCGGTCTCCCGCGTAGGTAACAGTCGTTGTCGGCTCCACCGTCACCACCACGATCATTCAAATGATCGGTTTCTATTCCATTGCAGCAGGATCAGAGCTCGCCAAAGCTACTGTTGGAGAAAACTACTGCCCGAGAGCGACGTGTCTGTATGTGCTGCTGCTGCTGCTCGAGGAGGAGATAGCAGCAATCGTAATAACGACGGCCGGCCGGCCGGATTCAGCAGCTCGCGGGTGGGGCGATGACTGATGACTGACTCGGATGCAGAGGATTTCATGTGTCGCGTCATGCATAGACACATAGTACGCTCACTCATTAGGCAAAGGGCCGGTTTACTGTTCCTGCAATCGCGATAACCGTCAATCATGGTTGGTCGCAGAGATCTTCAGGCCTGTCTCTTGGCAGCGTCGATCCTGGCCACTGCTGATGAACAGGCAGCAGGGATTTTGGGTATCGTTGTGTTTCTACGACCAGGGATGATGAGAGTCCAAAACCGCGAGGTGTTTCGGCCGTGTGCTCTTGCTCATGTCTGGATTTTCTTTCCTCACAGAATGACAGAACCAACCTGCTGTTGATATGTCTGAATTTTTCGTCTTGGTTAGTATATTGTAATGTCTATAGGCGGTGGTGTGACAGAGATGTGTATGCAGGCTGTGTATTGTATTCTTCTGGTGAAATAAAAAACAAAGATGGCATCGAGAAGTACCAGCACCATATTCCAGATTCTAGTTGTGATGATGATCCATGCAGGGCATCGTTTGACCGGGCCTAACCTACGCCTTCTTCAAATAGAAACTGGCGCAGAAAAGGATGATTCGTGCGAACCAAGTCGGGGCGTGAACAAATCCACAACTGGTAACGAAACTGTGGATGGATGAAGCTTCAGAGTTACACTTGTGTCGACTATCGTTGCATCACTCGTATGCACACACGTATGCCCATACGCGTGCGTGCGCCCACCTAACTGCATTGACTCTCATTCCCAAGGCTCCATTTGTCCGCCTAGAAGAATTTAGTTTGCATATTCTCGAAATGAAACGATTCGCCCTCGATCATCATCTCTGTCTGAGGCCCAGTTTAGTTTGCAAAAAATTTTGCAAAATTTTTCACATTCCCCGTCACATCGAATATTTGGACGCATGCATGAAGCATTAAATATAAATAAAAAATAAAACTAATTACACAGTTTAGACGAAATCCACGAGACGAATCTTTTAAACCTAATTAGACTATGATTGGACACTATTTGCCAAATAACAATGAAAATGCTACAGTACCCATTTTGCAAAAAAATTTAGAACTAAACTGGGCCTGACCTACAGTACCGTACCTCCATTGGAGGAAGAGGAACAGTTTTAGGTGAGTTCTTCTTCCTCTGCTGGGAATGAATATACCTGCTGAATGCTGATGGAGCGAGCTAGCAGTGACAAAGGCACAAAGACCCTCATATGTTGATACTACCAAGTGGCGAACTGTCTTGTCTTGTCCTGCTTCTCAAAGACTACCTACTGACTGGACCTGTTTACTAACGTGATGGAAATTGGAAAATCATCGGTGGCTACATGCCAGAGGTTATGTACTTCAGATTGTTTATTCTGACGAACATCTGGTTCAGAATCGAGCATCTGACAGCCTTCCTTCCTTTCCCTTCCAAGACGGCAAAAAAATATCTAGCAGCCGTCAGAGCGGGTAGTAATAATTCAGTAATGACCAAGGTTTTAAATCACCGACTATAGCCTCCGTTATCTCCGGCTATAGCTATTTAAGAAGGATTTAGCTAAGTTTTTCCATGTATAAGTTAGCCTTAGCTGCCGCTATAGCCTGATATAGCTGGCTATAGCCTATTTTTGGATATATAAAGCTAAATAGCTTAGCTGGCTATTTAAAACCTTGGTAATGACTAGTGGCGACATACTACTGACCTTTTTGCAGTGCAAACCTCTGTCAAGACAGACGTACCTGTATTTTGGTCAAAGTACGCAACTGGCGGCCGTACCGTGTGGCAGAAAGACGCTTGAAAGATCAGGTAAAAAAAAGGTGGTAGTAGTCGTGCTCGTGCAGCACCAAAGACTGCTGCCGCTTTTCAGTGCATCTGTCTGTCTTCTGTCTTCCTCTCGAGTGAGTGACAAATTGCGCTGACGGGTCCCTCACTCCACGGGAATACTCCTAGATGGCTAGATGCACGCACGCTCCATGCATTTCGACCGATGCGGCGGATTGCCCACCATCCCGACTCCCGAGTGCATCGATGCTCGATCTAGACGACATCTGTTCACTCGATCGTTTCTGTGGTTTATAAGTCGATTGATGTTGTTTTATTGTGAGAAAAAAATACTGTGTCATGCCTGATAAGCATAGCTCGTACGATCAAGCGAACGGAGTGGTGCATCGGCTAAAAGAGGAAGGAATCGTACTGGAAATACTTTGATAATAAGGACGTTGTGGGTAACTTTATAAGCTTTCCAGAAAGTTAAGAATCACGTTTGTTGGAGGTTTAGAACTCCAGTTATGCTTCTCTGAAGTTCCTATAAGTTTTCTGTCCATAGTTGTGCCTCTGTTGTTTGGGCTGTTTGTGCAGTGTTACTGTGCAACTAGTTTCATGGTGTAAATGATGTTTACTGTAGTTTTGGTAAATACACAAGTTGTAGATGATTATCTTATCTTGCTTGTGTTAAATTTTCATGATCACAGGTCTGATAGTGTAGGAGTTATATGACTTTTAAGTCTTCTGTTAGGATTGGATTGTATTCTGAGCAGACCTGAAAGATGCTAGTGTTTAATCCAGTTAGGATTTGAATAAGCTTTTGGTGCTAATGACAAAGTTGTAGATAATTCATGTATCTAGCTGCTGTTAAAATTTGGTGGTATTTGACCTTGTGGTTTGTGAGTTATGCCTGTTTAAAGTTGGGTTCCAGAAATGGCTGCTCTCTGTTTTGTATGAACCAGTTTCTATAAAGGTATAATTTTGACCTACTTAACATGGGAATCATGCTGTGATGGTTATAGATGAAATGTAGATAATTTCATAATCTTTCCAAAATGTCTTCTTGCAAGTCATTTGGATTTGTGTAATTCTAGTTATAGCTAAATCTTGTAGCTGCTGTTTGCATGTCCAGAAATTGGCAGATTCCAGAAATTGCCTTGAATGATGACTGAGTTAGAGCACCTGAGATCTTGGGAAACTTGTGTCATGCTTGGTGTTGTCGTCTTCTTTACCATCTTAGCATGATATATTGTGTGATGTTTAAGTTAAGCATCGCAAAGTACTTAAGTGTGTTAGTGTAAACTATGCTTGTCTTGCTTGCTATTTTGTGATGCGTCTCATGGTACTATTCTTCATATTATGCACTTGTATATTGCATATCATCTAGGTACGCTAGATGCACCATGTGAAGGATGCGATGTTGGAGCCAAACCCGAAGATTTGGTTTGGTGGATATATCCCGAAGATGGAAGGACTAAGCAAGTGCCAGGACCGAAGGTGTCACCAAGACGGTGCAAGCTAACTGAACTGACTTGTGTCGGATCCCAGGCAAGCCCCGGAGCATTCTAAGCCTCCTATGTTTTTACAAATGTCTTGAGTATCTTTTATTGTTGATGATGCATTAAGTATAGAAATTGGTTGGAACCCATTGTTGCATTATATCCTTACCTTGTCCAGATAAAATCCTGTGAATCCTAATTAAGTGTAGGATCGAATGATGCTTAGCTATGCATAGACCGGTAGAAGTCGGGTGATTTCCTATCACCTGCGAGATGTAGGATGAGCTCTGGTCATGGTTGGCTATATTTGCTATCATGAAAAAGAACCATGTGTTAATAATGAAAGAAGACCGGGCGGGATGACGGTAGTGCAGCAACAAGGCATGGAGGTCTTGGGTGTGAATCTATCCCCGTCTGTGTCGTTTAAGGACCGATACGCTGTACGTCCTCATGTCATGTTGAACGCAGCCTAACACTTAGCTGGCCGGATAAGTCGTTCCGACCACGAAGCCTAGTAGCTCGACTCAGGCCAGGGACGCGAGCAGTGGCGTGCATTCTGGAGGTAGTAAGGATGTGCGGAGAGCCATTGGCATAAGCCCAAGGCGGGTTAGAGTCCCGAACAACCTTGACAGAGTGGTTCTCTGAGAATGTCGATCTGTTCGGACTCGCGACTCCTGAATCGTACCAAAGGTGACTCGTTTGCGACCCTGACGGGGGAAGCAGGGTTTGTGTTTAGGAATACCTCTCCAGCTGGATAGGAATCGATTCGAATCGCCGTCTCTCCCGGATAGTGAGAACTTGACTGAGCAGCGGCAACGTAGATTCACTAAATTTAAAGATATGGTTAAACGACGACGATGATGATGATGATAATGACAATGAGCTATGAAATACCTGATATGGTTATTATTGTTTGCAACTTAATCAAGTGATTGATTAGTACAGCTGCTAATATAGATGGTAGGTAATGGCTAAAAGTCACTGCTAGTACAGGTGAATAATGCTAATGGTTACTCAAGCTTTTATGCAAAAAGGTTGTCCAGCCAGATCCACTAAATTAAGCTATGCATGATCCTTGGTGTCATTTGTTTTGGTTTCCGACGGGTAAGTCTGGCTGAGGACATTCGAGTACTCAGGGTTTATCCCACCATGTTGCAGGTGGAGTTCTCGACCTGTTGAAGATGGTGGCTAACCGCCGGTGGGCTCGGTGATTCTATATTTACTTCTCATCTCTATGCTTTTGTCGGATGGTGTCACTTATGCTAGCAATGTATTTGGAACATATATTAATGTAATCTTTTGAAAGCTATGTTATTTTCACTAATCGATTTTGAAACCCAAACTTGTACTATTATTTGTGAACCCATTTGTAATATTATTTTCCGCTGCAACCCTGTGTATGTGATGTGTATTTGCTTAATCACGCGATCTTGGTTGTGATGTTGATTTACCGAGGTCCTTCGTGACACTCGACGGACTACCAGGTTTATATAAGTGAAAGTACGTGTGTGTCAATGTGTTAGCGGGGACAACCGTACTTGATCTTGTATAAATTGGACGGTTCTGTCACAGCCAACTCTAATTGAACTCTACAACAAAAGTCATGAAGGGTTTGTGTTGAGCACATGTCAAGAAAATGCCTCAATTGGTCGAAAACTCTAATTCTAGGTTAACGAGATGCTGCTTTGACCAAAGTAAAAGAATGGTTTATATTCAAGATACGAGGTTTGACCTTAAACAAAAGTTGTAGTATAGTATGTGTACTACAAACTTTATTTAAGGACCCAAGTCTAAATCTATCTCTAAGCTTGACAATCAAAGGTCACAAAATTGATTCCGCTACAGTATGCAACACTTAGAATTATCCTAAGTCAGTTTCGGAAAGAGCGCTCCGTTCATTCATACTACTACTACTACTGTCTTACTATCAAGCATCTGCTGCAAATATATCCTTGATGATGGATTTGGCCACATGACGGTATCTCGGGTGCCGCTGACACACTGTGGGCCCGCGGGAACGAGGTGTGTCTGCCTCTGCCCAAGTGTGTCCACGAGCCCGTGCCATACTGCCATGGCCTCATGCCCTGCCGTCCAAACCGACAAGGGAGCCTTGTGTCATCACCAGCCGAACTCACCGTCCTCTCTGCGTCCGGCCAATCTAGCGCAACTGCCGAATCGTCTCTGCGGCTCTCAGCTTCAGCTACAGTCATCGACCTTTGACGAGAACCACAAGCCACCGTATTGGAAAATGAAGTTGGTATAATGACTTTGTTGAACATTGGAATTTTAAAGGAAATAGTTCAAATATTGTATTATAGACAGCTAGCTAGCCATCACCTCCTGGGTGAGCCATCAGAACCAAAACCTTAGCATGCAGATAATTTTGTCTGGACCCCCTGGAGCAGCATATGCACAAGCGACAAGTGGCGACTAGTTGGACTGGCCGCCTCCTCCCAGTCGGCCGGCCAGCAGTCCCGGCACATCACGCCCCGGCGGGTCCCCAGGGTCGCGACGGCGACGGCCGGTCCCGGCACATCACGCACCACAGACTGTTGTAGTGCGGGGTCGTCATCTACAGCCAAAACCTGACCCGTCAGTAAAAGTATACTACGTGTAAAAACGCAATTCGTCAGCAATACAGATATTTTCCCGGTCTTTTACGATCGAACTTGAATTCCGCCACCATGCATGCATTTCGAAGCGTTCCAGGTTCTGGTTCGGTGGGCAGTACTGCATACGTATACATACACGTGGTGGGTGGTACGTGCTGGGTAGCCCGACCGGTCCTTGTTCTAAGTTCTACAGTAACACATACGTATTTCACCCGCAACGTACACCGCACGTGGAAAGAATACGTATCCGGCCGACGTTGACGTCCACCTCCGATCCGCGTACGTACGAAAAAAAAAA
The DNA here is from genome assembly GCF_019320115.1 of Miscanthus floridulus. Classification (NCBI taxonomy): domain Eukaryota; kingdom Viridiplantae; phylum Streptophyta; class Magnoliopsida; order Poales; family Poaceae; genus Miscanthus; species Miscanthus floridulus. The sequence goes on from NC_089598.1 coordinate 99,860,328, forward strand.
TATTCGTTCGCCTTAATTAGTGGCCACCCTGCTTTTTGTAATCATAATCAGTATCAGATCACAGAAAAAATCAGGCACGTGTTAATTAGTAGCCTCACGCTCATACTGGCGGTTAACTCTACAAATGATGCCGGCCTCTTGAGTACCATCGGTAGAGGAGAGTTGCTAATCAACTGCTCTACCTGCTAATCCTGGACAGTCCAGAAAGAGATGTTGTGAGGTTTTTTCCACCAGCAAGTTACAAATAAAACGCATAGTTATAGGAGTCTAGATGCTTGTTTTTTCTTCTTATAAGAGATTTCTAGTACTTATGCTGTCTTTGATCAAAAGCTAGAAAAAAAACTTTGTGTTTTGGTAGACAGTGACTCTTCCACATCCATTTGTAAGCAGGATCTATCTCTGATGGATCAATTGATCTGAGTACTAGTTATAACCACACTCTGTCTCAAACACTACCTCAGTTCTTCATATCACTGTTGGTTCAAAACCCTCCTTCACTGCTGGATTTTGAACCGACAATAACATATCGAAAGTGATGCCTCTTTACTACTACTGTCGGTACTTCACCTGGCGCTAATAGGCCTTAAAAAACATAAAAAATGAATCCAGCAACAGCAAGCATGCTCGCTGAAGCATGCTCGTCCACAAATCATACAAGAAACAATTCATACATCACAAACTAAGAGGGATTCATACAAGAAACCACGCTACCACCGCAGTTCATCCAAGAAACAATTCATACATCACAGAAAAACGAGGAGGGATTCAACACATCACATCAACTCATCCCCAAATCGATTTGTACATCACAAATTGGGATTCCACAAATTGATTCTTTCGCAAAAACAAGAAGACAAATTGGGATTCCACAAATTGATTCATACAACATACACGGAGGCCGGAGGGGAGGAGAGGTCAGGAGGAAGAAGAAGCCGTCGGGGTGCATCCGCGCCGAGTCACTCGCCCGAGCTAGGAACAAGAAGAAGCCGCCGGGTGGATCCGTGCCGAGCCGTGCGCCAGCGCCAAGAGGAAGAAGCCGCCGGGGCGGATCTACGCTCGTGCCGCTCGCCTGCGCTCCCGCCAGGGTGGATCCGCGCTTGCGCCACGCCGGGGTCCCGACTGCTCGCCGGCGCCCGCGGCAGCCTCGTGCCCGCGCCGGTGTGGAGCCGTGGAGCGTGCCGGGGTGGATTTGGGAGGAGGAGGTCTAGGGAGTGGGGAGTTGGGATGTGTTTCTGCTCCAGGAGAGAGAGCGGACAGAGAGGGGAAGAAAGGTCACATACGTGAGCCTTGAGTTAATTGGGATGAATAAAAATTTTAGGTCCGGGGCCTATAGATCACTAGCGGTTTGGTAAATGCAACCGACACAGATATACATCACTGCCGGCTTTGATTACCAACCTGCAGTTATAATATCTATCGTTGTTGGTTTGTTAGAGTATCCGGCAGTGATAGACTTTTTCCTTATGAACCGACAGTGGTGCATCTATTAGTGTTGGTTTTAAAATTCCGGCAGTGATAGAGCCGGTAGTGATTGTTTATTCTGCAGTAGTGAAATTATAGGTCGTTTTGATTTTTTCCAGTTACGTAGCTTTTACTATGCACTTAGATACATATTATGTCTAGATTCATAATAAAAGTTGTGTATTTATAAATAGCAAAACGATCTACAAATTGGAACGGAGGAAGTAACAAAGTATGTGGTTGACCAGCTTTACGATTCGTGTGGAGGTGGATGCATGCGTTTTTTTCCCTATATAAACTCTAAAGTAAGGCGGACTTTTGGGCTAGCTAGCTGGAACGTAGCTGAATGGAAGGAAAAAAAGGTGTGTGAGCAGAGCGTAACGGCATGGAGGGTCCGTTCCGGCGGAAATATCTATCTCGTTGTCGCTAGTACAGCTTTTCTTTTCCGGTATGCAACGCAAATGAAAATGCAGCACACCTTTACAGACGCATGCATGGATGGATATCTCTCTCCATCCTCCGTCGTCGCCCCATCATATCCCAGCCGCCTTTTTCCCTGCACAAAAGCGATATAGAGAGCAGTGTGCTCTTGGCAACTGCCAGGCATGTATATCAAGGCCTTTTAATGCGAGGAGGAACTCAACTTCAATTCGCGTGTTTTAATCTGGTGTGTGCACGGCGGAACGCACAGTCACTGACACGTAGGCCCGTGAACTCCGAGCTAGGGAGGCAAGAGCTGAGCAAGGTCGTCGCAACCCATACCCATGCATCTTGTGCACATTTTTTCGGGCGTTTTACAAATGGCTCTGCAACTACAAGTGTATTGCACTTGAGGACTAGCCAGCTGCAAAATAAATTATTACTATGTAGCCAGCTCCATTTACGATAATTTTATATACTAATTTACGATAATGTCAATACGTATTTACGATAGTTGGGTTCCCATAACATATGTGGATATTGACCATAACGTTATAGTACACCACTTAGTAAGAAGTTACTATAATCTCGTAAATTAATATAGTAATTATCATAACTCAAAGTGGCTACATAATAAGTTATTTTGTAGTCAGCTACAGGGTAGTATATATATATAAGCTCGCGTCTTTGGAAGCAAAGATCGACGGAGATATTCATCGGTCGGCCATCATCAGCCGGGGTTAGGTGATTAATTAGGTCGGTGTTTAATTTGGGACGCAGGCATGACGATGCTCTGCTAGCTGCTGCATGTATGTATGCGTGCGTGCATCAGCAGCGAGCGCGGGAATGAGCATGATGATGACAGCATCGCCGTCTGAGCTCACCGCCTAACAAAGCCTGCCACCTGGCTTCGGCACACTACCCAAGAAAAGTCTCTCTCTCTACCCCTATCATCAGCCGGTTATCGTTGCTGGTTCATGAAGAAGTACTGCTGGCTGATTTATGTGAGAGAAAAATACTATTTCGACTAAAAATTTACGATCATTTACGACAAGCCACAGCCAAACGAACACGCTGCATCCACAGAAATTGACCAGCAGCGGCTCCTCCTGTTATATAACGCCCGCCTCTCGCCGCTCCCCAGCTTCTTCTTAATTTCTCTTGTATGATGCCTTGACAAGGTAGGAGTAGAATCGATCCACCTTGCAGAAGCAGCTCCATCTTCTATCTATCCAGGCCTGCAGCGCTGCCCCTCCGGCCGCAGGGTTAGAACCTAATAAGCTAGAGGGAGGGACTGCTTCTTGAGATCGATCGAGAGCTGCTTGCCGCGCGCGACGACGATGGCCATCAACTCGCTGAGCATGGTGGAGGCCAGGCTGCCTCCGGGGTTCAGGTTCCACCCGCGGGACGACGAGCTCGTGCTCGACTACCTCGCCAAGAAGCTCGGCGGCGGCGCCGGCCCCGGCGGCCCGGTGGTGGTGAGCATCTACGGCTGCCCCACCATGGTCGACGTCGATCTCAACAAGTGCGAGCCCTGGGACCTTCCTGGTATGTGATCAGACGACCTAGAACTACCTTGTTGTTCCTGATCATTTTGTACATCCTGTCCATAATTTCTGGCTAAGATCGATCCAGTTTTTGCCTTGCCAAGTTCTCTTAATTGCGCTGCAAATTCTTCTTCTCGCCCTTCCTCCTTTTGGGTGTTTCCCCTCTCTGAGAGCAGTATTCCCTTTTGGATTCTGATTTGTTATTATGTTATGTGTTCCCTGATGACTAATGATTGATCCATCTCTCAAATAATCCTTTTCTGCTAATCAAAATTTTTAAGGAGATAGTAGTCGTACGATCTGTGATCCGTTCCGACAAATATACAAGCAAGTCTACATACACCTTGCTTATATCATCCAAGATACGGTTGCTGATGATATCTGTTTGTAATAAGGTTGCCTAATCATGCATATGCCCATGTCCTCCTGTTGGCTCATCGATCTACAAGAGATCTTAAAATAAAACCAGCTGCCATACCTTCTCTCCATTATTAGCTAGCTACCAGTAGTCATCGATCTATTCCAAGAAAATTCTCTTTGTTCCTTTCGCCTACATCTCTGCATGTTTCTCCATCAAATGGAGTACTTCGATTCGATTAATTGCGCGCCACCGAAAATCTAAGATGCATGAATAACCACAAAGTGTACTGCATGCTAGTTGAAACTGTCCCACTCCGAGCCATAAGTGAAGCGACCATGACATCCTCCTGCTGCAACTTTCACCGATCAACTTGCAAGATGCAACTATGCACTCATCCCATACCTCAAGAATCCCTTACTTTTCTTTCCTTCAATCGTCGCTTATCCCCCTTTCTTTTTCGCCCTCTTTTTGGGGTGTGCCCATGCCATCGGTTTTCTTTTTTTGGAGCATTTAAGCTGCTGTATTTATGGATAGCTCCCTTCTTTTGAAGAGTCTTTGATGATCTAAGGCGTAAACTAAATCAGGGTCATCAGACCATCCCCCCCATACATATATTTATGTGCAACAATAACTGAGGAGAGACAGTTTGCAAGAACTAACTCTCTCAAATCCTTGCATGTATTTTGTTTTAAAAAAGAAAAGTTCAGCTGGATCGGTACTTTAGCTAGCTGTTTAACCTATATATGCATCCACAAAATCTACTGAGAGCTAAATTCACACGTCTTGTCTGCCTCCTTGTCGCCTTCCCTTTCCCCATATAACAGAAGGATATTCTCACTGCCAAGAGTTTGTTTGGCCCCATCTTGGCCTTCTATCTTCATCTGTCCCTGTTCCTGCCATGCTATCAAATATTCTCTCGCTTTGCCTCATCCTTAAAGGGAATTAACAGCCAAATGGATGGGGACAAACACCAAAAGAAGGCCTCTCACTTTGCTACTAGTAGAATACTGCGGCAAAAAAATCTTGTCAAAATAGATTAAGATAATCAATTGGTGAAGAACATATTATTTTTTTCTTCCTATTTCTGCTTTTATCCCTTCTCTCCATTATTACAATAACAAATACATGTTGGCTCTGGTTTAGCACAGTTTTTTAATCTATAGGATTAATGATATGTATTGATAGTACGTACATGTTTACATCTAATCAAATGTGAAAATGATTTACAACAGCAGTGTTATTAATTATCATTAACCTCGTTTGTTAGTTTATTAACTAACTGATTTTTGTTCTCAAATTCAGATATCGCGTGCATTGGTGGAAAAGAGTGGTATTTCTACAGCCTTAGGGATAGAAAGTATGCTACCGGCCAACGCACAAACAGAGCAACTGATTCGGGATATTGGAAGGCCACTGGGAAAGACCGTCCAATAAGCCGGAAAGGGTTACTTGTTGGTATGCGCAAAACCCTTGTGTTTTATCAAGGTAGAGCCCCAAAAGGGAAGAAGACCGAGTGGGTTATGCATGAATTTCGCATGGAAGGGCAAGGTGATCCCATGAAATTACCTTTCAAGGTAATATAATGACTTGATTTCATTATTATGTGTCTTTCTTTTATTAGTTGAACATGATAGTTTATTGCTTAATTTTATTCTCAGTTTTGCCATCTGATGGATATATATAAAACTACATCATATATATCAAGCCAATGAGCAATACATAACGCATACAAGTTGGAAAAAGATTTATTTGGGGTAATGAAATAATGGAGTTGGGCCCATCGGTTTTCCTATGGATAACTTAAGATAAATTATGGTTGTGAAATCATCAAGAGCTAGCATCCCCAGTTTTCATTCTCCAAATAATGGTGATCTTATGAGAAGTATATTTCAAAGATTTTGAGATGCAATATATATATCTGTGTGAACTAATTAAACTACAAACATAATTTGTTCATGACACTTTAGGACGAAGCTAGTACTATATATATGCAGTCTCTTTTTCTTCATTCATATTTGTATTTGCATAATCACATGTAGTGGACAATGTACTGCCAGCTCATTCTACACACGTGCCCTCTCGCCTATTCGAGAGAGAGAGAGAGAGAGAGAGAGGCACAAGCGCCAAATTTACAGTCAAGTTGACAAATTACTTAGTTCTTAGTTTTACCACGAGTTTGTGTCATTTGGAGAATAAATAAATTAAAGTAAAGGCGTACATGGTTTTGGATTAAGACATCACACTTCAATCGCTACATTGTTTACTGTTAAAAGAACTGATGGTCATAATATTGAATTAATGCTAATTAAGAGCTTTACTTTTTTGTACTTGAGACTTTCTTTACTACTCAATGACTTGTCACTGTCATGCGCAGCAGGTTTTCTCTAGGCATTCATATCTCCCATCAGATTTCCACTCATTTTATAACAATTAATACACACACACATGTACTGATGTACATACATACTCTTCCTTAAAAATAAATAAATAAATAATACTTCTCATGACTTGTTCACAACGTATAGAATACATGTACCCATTTATATTAATTATTATCTATTGGTCTAATCCTCATCTGATTTCTTTTATATATAATAATGCACAGGAGGACTGGGTCTTGTGTAGAGTTTTCTATAAGAGTAGGGCGACAGTTGCAAAGCCACCCACAGAGAGTAGCAGCAGCTTCAATATTGATGCAGCCACAACTTCATTGCCTCCCCTCATTGACAACAACTACAATATTTCCTTTGACCAGCCTGGCTCATCAGTGCAAAACCTAGAGGGTTATGAGCAAGTGCCCTGCTTCTCCAGTAACCCCTCTCAGCCATCGCCATCGATGAACGCTCCGCTGACATCTGCCGCCATGGCTGATCCGGAGCAGCACATGGGAAAGTCAATAATCAAGGATGTTCTCATGAGCCAGTTCAGCAGGTTCGAAGGCAGCGTCAAGAGGGAGGCACCTCAAAGCAATTTTTCACAGGATGGGTTTGAGTACTTAGCTGAGAGTGGCTTCACACAGATGTGGAATTCGTTCAATTAATTGATTTTATAGGAAGATGATTATTGCCATGGAGGGTGATACGGATCGGAATTCCTCGACAACTAAAGGAGGGATAGATGAGTGCTAAAGAGGGCTTGGGTGTGTGTGCCTCCTCTGTGTGGTATTGCATGTAGCTGTAGTAGGTATATATATACACATATATAGTAGTAGTACCATCTCAGTACACATTTCGTCAAAAAGAAGGAGAAATGAGAAGAAATATATATGTATATGCATCAATGACGACGACAGATGTAAATACATTATTTGTGTACTATGGAGAAATTAGAAGAAAAAAAACAGCGCGTGATGACAAAACAAGAATAGAATCTTATTCATATGGTCCTTTGTCTGTTATTCCGTTATGTGTATGCACGTATACAGCTTGCTCTAGACAGGTCGATATGTCTATTACTATCAGGTTCTGTCCCTTCTGAGGGAGGTTTATCCTGTATTGTCAATAGCTAGCACCCGTTTTATATTTTCATGGTGTCTGATGTAGAATATAAAAAATTGGACAGTTTTTTTAATTTCCAAGTTACGGATTTGAAGTTCATTTTGTGGATTTATTACAGAAGTATAGAATGATTCGCACTTGAGACAAAGTTTTTAACTAGTAGCTCAAGCTCGTATTACTCGAGGTGTTCTCTTTATAACTGCCGATGTTTCACCACCGATAGCCTGCCACGGAGGTACCCGGGGCAATTTGTTCGGGTTTCAGCGTATGCAGAACTCGACGGTAAACGCAAGAGACAGTCGATTTATCCTGATTCGGGCCCTCGACCGTGATCGAGTAATAGCCCTACGTCCAGTCGGCGTTAGCCTTTGCATTGGATTGATTGTCAAGTGTTGTGTTATCTAACTCTTCTGCTCTCTCCAGGAACTCCGCCCTCCTTTATATAGTCAGGAGGTCAGAGTCCTAGTCGGTTTACAATGAGAGTTTCTAGTAGGATTACAGAATAATACTACCACTAGGATTACATGGAAAAAATCCTAGTTAGACTAGATCTTCTTTCTTCCTTGTGGGGTATCCCGTGTGTCCCGTATCGACAAGTCCCCGAGCACTTCATGGTTGAGCTCTGGAAGCCTCGTCTTGTTCCTTCAGGTCTTGCCAAGCAGGAATAAGCGTCGTCCGAGTGCTTTCTTGAGTGAAACCGTGTAGCGCTTCTTGGGATCTTCGAGTGGTGTGTGCTTTTTTGAAGAAAAAAGTACTCCCATCTGAATGTAGCCCCCGAGCCTCTTACTGTTTGGAACAAAGAGCTGGAGGGTTTTGTCCTGAAATTACTCTGATTCTTCGTCGAAATGCTTCTGAGCATATACCCGGGTTCTTTGTCAAAAAGAACTCGGATATAGCTCGTTCCGGGTTCTTTTTGTCTTAGTCCTTGAGGTGGTCTATTTTGAAGAAGTCTTCCTAGTGACGTGCGCTTTTTCGAAAAAAAGTGCACTCACTGAGTGTAGCCCCCGAGCCTCTTGCTATTTGGAATAAAAAGTTGGAGAGTCTTGAATCTTATGTTGTTCAAAGAACTGAAAACCTCTCCTGTTGCAGCCCCCGAGCATCTATCCGGGTTCTTTTTATTTAGAAAGAACTTGGATACTGGGTCTTAGCATATTCTCTGGTAGTCTGCTATTGTCAGATGTAGTTGTGTGGTGGTGGTTGAGTGTAAATGCTGTTTGTTCATGAGTTGTATAGTGTTGGTATATCCTTCCGAATATGCTCGTCCTTGAGTACTGTTCCTTCGCGCCTGAGTCCTCTTTCATTGAATTTTGTCTTTTCACTATGTCCTTTGTTAGGTTCGTTCTGTTGGTGCTCCCGGTCTATATGCACCGCTTCTTTGGTCTATAAATACCCTCCTGGTGTGCTGTTTTGATTCATCGAGCATTTTGTTCCGTGGTCTGAAATCTCCATAGTCATGAATATGATAGTTTCTGAAGTAGAGCAGCCCTCGGGTGTATTTTGTAGTTCTTGTATATCTTGTTGTAGCTGGAGGAAGTCTTGTGATAGAGATTAGAGGTAGACTAATCTCGTAGCGGCATTGTACTAGGAGGTACGTGGCTGTAGTTGGAGGAAGTCTTGTGATGCGGGATACGTTCCTTCATCCAGTAGTTCTGGGTAGATCCCCCTTGCCTGCCCTGCGACTGTCCGGTGCAGATCAACGTCTGATCTGGCGTCACATTGGACTTGGGTAGACAGATGCCTGCAGGCCTTTCCTGGTCCATGTTGTCCTACTGTGCTGCTGATTTCTACCTCGGATGTACTGCGTTCGTCCTTTGAAGAAAACAGTGTAGCCGAGTGCGGTTTGTTCTACCGAGTAGCAATTTAGAACACGTAGTCGTTCCAGAGCCTAGTTGTATCCGAGTTCCTTTTTGCTACCTTGCTCGTCGTAGTACTGAGTTCGTTGGGTCTTGTAAGATGTGTAATCTTGTATTTTTTGGAGTCCTTTATAATAGAAAGAATCTTGCCTTCTGAGTTGTCATTCTTTTTTATGCTGATGTCCTTGTTGTTTATGAGATTCTCGAGTTCTTCTTATAAGAACCGAGTTCTTGTGTTCTTTGTGAGGTAACCCTTCGTTGCTTCATGGTTGATGAGTTCTTTTTGTAGCAATATGATAACTCTGCTGTGTTGCTGGATGGATAAGTCTGAAATCTATCCATTGAACTGTACCTTTGTGTATAAGTGTGTCGTCCATCATTTCAATTGTGTCAGTTGTGTTGGGAAACGGATCGTTGCGTTCTCATGGGCCTGGTGGGCCGGGTTTTTATCGCTGTAAAATCTATTTAAATGCCTTTCTCCTTCTTTTTTCTCTGCTCCCCTGCCTTTGCCTTGAAACCCTAATCTTCAAAACTCCACCGCCGCCATTGCCGCCGTCATCTGAGCGCTGCCGTCTCTTAGTTCTTTATTGCTTTTGCTAGTATATGGGTCAGAAGAAATCAGCGAGCAAGTCCCAGGCAACCTTTGTAGACGAGGAGGCGTCACTTTCTGTGATTGAAAATCAAGAATTCATGGCCATGAGGGCTGCTCAGAAGGTCTAGCCGGCTCCGACTACGACTGAGGATCAGTTGCGCGAGCTTGTCAATGATTGCCTGATCCAGGGCAAGGAGCATGCTGAGTGGAGAGCTCCAGGCCAGCATCGGGTCCTAGCTCTGGGCTCTGGTGAGATTGTTCTTTTTGTCTCCTTTATCCGTGCTGGGCTCTGTCTTCCTGCCTCTGCTTTTCTTCATCGCTTTCTCAATTATTTTGGGATTAGCTTGAACCATCTTACTCCCAATGCTGTCCTTCATCTTTCTGTTTTTGTTCAGCTTTGTGAAACTTTTCTTGGAATTCCTCCTTCTCTTTCTCTCTTTCGTTACTTCTTCCGTCTGAAGCCCCAACCCCACAGCGATGACACCCATGTTCTTGGTGGCTGCGGGATTCAGTTTCGTCAGGGTCGTAAGAGTAGATTCTTTGATTATGACTTGATTGATTTTGTGAGGGACTGACATGCTGACTGGTTTTATGCCGCCAATATGATTCCTCCTCTTGCTGTTCATTCTGGTTCTGGTCCCACGGTTAATGACCGATGGGAAAAGAATCCCTTGATGGTGGATGAGCTCCAGGCGATCAAGCCATTTCTTGAGAGGATATGTGCTCTGAAACAGCAAGGCTTGACCGGCTTTGGTATTGTCTCCAGTTTTCTTCGCCGCCGTGTTCAACCTCTGAAGGAGCGAGAGAACTACGGTTTTGAATACTCTGGAGTAGAGGACCCTTCTCGTATGGTCCCTGCCCTTGAGTTGACTAGTGAGGAGGTGCTCGAGCGCCTTCAGAAGATGTTGAAGGGAGTAAGCGTCATCCCGCATACTGTCCCTGAGTATTGTGCCAACAACCCGCCTCCTACTGTGAGTTGTTTTTTCTTATGCTGGTACTTTTCGTATTTCCTTTGTTGTCTCCACTTTTCGCTTAATCTTTCTCGTCTGGTTGTTTTACTCTTTTATAGGAATTGGGGCGTAACTTCGTTGATCCGATCCCCCTTGATGACTGCCCCGCCATTGTGGAGCTTGGGGAGAATCTTGCTGGGGCATCTTTAACCAGTAAGTTTCAAACCACCATGATGTTTCCTGGTGTTTCTTTCGCAATTCTTGACACATATGTAGAGTATGTTCCTCGTCCAGTTCCTCGAGCTCCCCGCAGTGTCGAAAAAGGGGGCGAGCAGATTGTTCTTCTTCCGGTTTGTCTGCCACCAAGAAGTCTCGTCAATCGAGTACTCGTCTAGGTACTCAAGTTATAGGTAGCGTGCTCCTAGGTGAGCATATTAATATGTTTTGTCTTTTTGTTGTTTGCTTTTGCCTCTATCCGAGTACTTTTCTTCTTTTTCAGATGGCGATGTGGTTGCCATGTTTGAGAGTGAGGAAGAGGAGGATGATGATGCGGCCCTTGTTACACGTCGGTGAGTTGTTTTCTTGTTTTTCTGCTGTTGAACACTTCTTTTTGTTCTGACTTTGACCTTGTTCTCTTGTAGTAAGCGGTCATCGACTTCGAGTTCTTTGGAAGCTCCGGTACCGACCACGCCACTCCCGTTGCAAGGTGGTGGTGATATTTTTGTTGCCATAGTTCCCCCTCTAAGGTCTTCTGTTGGTCTTGGGGGTTTTATGAAGAAGAAGATAGCTAAGTGAGTGAATCCTGGTTAAGTTTCTTTGCTTCAGTTTTCCTTTTCTCTGATTCATATTCTTATCATCGATTTTTCTTATCATCTTGCAGGCCTTCGCCTTCCCCTAACCCTCAGTCGACTTCTTATCAGTCCTCTGGTGCGCCCCTATGTTTTGAGTCTCGAGACTCAGAATGTGCGGTCGGCGAGGTGGCTGCGAGGGGGACTGGGTTCTCTGGTGATCCCGCAGCTGCTGATTTGATGGCTCCGGAGGTGACCGTGGCCATGGCGGTGGAGCCATCTGAGGAGGTAGCTGGGGCTTCCCAGGGTATGGCCCTGGTCTTGTCTTCTTTGCCTCGGCTGGCTTCTCCCTCTGCTCCTCTTCCTAGAGGCATTCAGCGTTTGGATGATGATGTGGTGCAACAATTTGATGCCACTCATCGGTTGTCAGAGCTGACCGCTGCCTGGGGAACCTTCGCGACTTCTTTTGGAGAAAAACTCCAGGTAAGTTTTTTCTGAAGTTCTTTCTTTGGATGTTCGTCTTTCTTCTGTTCTTATGTCTTGTTTCTCTCTCTCTCTTTTGCTCAGTCTTTTTCTCGGGATCATACCGGCTTCTTTTTCTTGTCTGAAATCGAGAAAAAGTTGTCTTCTGAGATTAGTGCCCTAAAAACGGATCTTGACCTCTGTCGGGCTGAGATGGAGACCGAGCATCAAACGCACCAAAGGGAGGAACAGGCTCTCCGTGCCCGGGTGGTTGAGGTGTAAAAGTAGAGGGATGCAGCTATGGAGGCCATGAAGAATGAGTGCAATGGTATTGCGGGTTCTTTTTGTTTCCTCTTGTATTCGAATTTCCCTTTCTGCTGACTTTTGTTTGTGCCTGGTCTAGCTCTCTGAGTTGAAAAGCAGAAGCTCTCGGAGGGTATTGAGGAAATGAAGACACTTGTTCGCAATAGTCACAACAAGGCTGAAGAGGTAATTACTTGTGCTGAAGAAGAACTCGCGCTTGCCAAGTTGATTAGGCGAGGAGCTGATAAGGATCTTGTGTAGGTCCAAAAAACTGTTGAAGTCTTGAATGGCAAGTTGGCGATGGCTACTGAGAACTAGAATGCTTTGTGGAAATCATTTCGTTCAGTAGCCGATCTTCTCCGGACTCCAGCAGATGATGGTCAATCTTGGGCTCAGTTTATTCCTCAAGTTCTGACTCATTTCTAGGAGTTCGTGAAGAGGTGCGCCCAACTTTGTACCAGAAATGTTCTTGCTCAGGTCCAGGTTCTTGCTCCGGAGGTGCCTTTGTCCAAGATTGCAGATGAAGCCGAGAGTCAAGAATATCTAGATCCCATTGAGAAGGTGGAGCCTGAGGTCGAAGACTTAGCTAGGAGGATTGTAGATAATCTTAATATTGATATTTCTTCTCCTGATGACGATGCTTGATGTATTTGACCTTTGTTCTCCAGCCTCTGTAATAGGATATTATACTTCTTTTTGAATGAAGATCCTTTATTTTGTGTTGATGTCTTCTTTGCCTGGATGTCTTTGATTTTGTCAAGTGCTTGTCTTGCTTTTGTATGCGCCATGTAAACAACTCGGTATTTGTAGATCGTTGTCTTGATAAACTTTCTTGATTTGTCGAGTGCTTGTCTGGCTTTCGTCTACGCCGTGTAAACAACTTGGTATTTGTAGATCGTTGTCTTGACAAACTTTCTGTTCTTGTTAGTTCTAAAAAGACTTAGGACCAATGATCTCAAGCATCTTTAGCTTCTTCTTTTTAGCTTTTTGCTTAACTTGAGATGTGGTCAGCATCTGGTTCTTTATCTGGTTGTAAAGATGTCTTAGGATCGGTTCGGGTGTTAGCTTATTAGCTACCCTCATTGGCGGGCTCAAGCATCTTTTTAGCTCTTTTGCTCTCAACTGGTATGCTCAGGCGTAATTTTGGCCATTTTGCTTTTTTGATCGGGTGTTAGCTTATTAGCTACCCTCATCGGCGGGCTCAAGCATCTTTTCAGCTCTTTTGCTCTCAGCCGGTATGCTCAGGCATAATTTTAGCCATTTTGCTTTTTGGATCGGGTGTTAGCTTATTGGCCACCCTCATCGGCGGGCTTAAGCATCTTTTCAGTTCTTTTGCTCTCAGCCGGTATGCTCAAGCATAATTTCAGCCATTTTGCTTTTTGGATCGGGTGTTAGCTTATTAGCTACCCTCATCGGTGGGCTCAAGCATTTTTTCAGCTCTTTTGCTCTCAGCCGATATGCTTAGGCATAATTTCAGCCATTTCGCTTTTTTGATCGGGTGTTAGCTTATTAGCTACCCTCATTGGCGGGCTCAAGCATCTTTTTCAGCTCTTTTGCTCTTGGCCAGTATGTTTAGTGAAAACAACTCGGTAAAAGTCATAATAAGACGTATGTTGTCGAGGAGAACCATCTTTATTGATCATGATCGTTTACATGCTTATTGAAAACAACTTGGGGAAATCCATAGTAATACACATATTGTCGCGGACCACCATCTTTATTGATCATGAATGTTGATCTCTTGTGGCTTGTATGTGTATTCTTCCTTGATTTGTTTTTCACGCGTAGAATCTTCTTAGTTGGCTGATGTGCCACGTATTGTTGACTTCTTTTCCATCTTCCTTTATCAACTTGTACGTGCCTGGTCCGGTGACTTTTGTGACGATGAAAGGACCTTCCCATGGACTGAGTAGTTTATGGCATCTATCAGTTTTTTGTATTCTTCTTAGTACCAGATCTCTGATTTGGAGTGATCGAGGCTGGGTATTATTGTTGTAGTGGCGTCTTAGACCTTGGAGGTATCTAGCTGATTGAAGGGTTGCATTTACTATGACTTCTTCTGTACTGTCGAGTTCTAATCTTCGGGTGTATTCTGCTTCTCCTTTGTCATATTGTTCTATTCTTGGCGACGTCCAGATCAGGTCGGCAGGTAGCACGGCTTCTGATCCATAAACTAGGTAAAAAGGTGAGTATCCGGTGGCTCTGCTTATTTGAGTTCGTAGCCCCCATACTACTTTGGGTAATTCTTCGATCCACTTGGATCCATAGTCCACTAGTTCTTCATACAATATTGGTTTTAATCCGGCTAGTATGAGTCCATTAGCCCTTTCTACCTGTCCGTTAGCTTCTGGATGTGCGACTGATGCGTAATCTATGCCGAAACCACAATCCTGTGCCCAACTTTGGAATTCTGTAGCTGTAAAGGGAGAACCCAAATCTGTGATGATTCGATTGGGCATGCCGAAGCGGTGCATAATGTCTTGGATGAACTCGACTGCTTTGGCTACGCTGTATTTTGCGAGTGGTTTGTATTCAATCCACTTGGTGAACTTGTCGATTGCTACAAAGATGTACTCGAAACCGCCCTTTGCTTTCTTGAGAGGTCCTACTTGATCCAGTCCCCAGCAGGAGAAAGGCCAAGCGAGAGGGATGCAGATGAGATTTTGAGCTGGTACATGAGCTTGTCTTGCAAACATTTGACAACCTTTGCATTTTCTGATGAGCTCTTCTGTGCCTTTCAAAGCGGTTGGCCAGTAGAATCCGGTGCGGAACGCTTTGCCGACTATTGTTCTTGAAGCGGCATGATTCCCACAGCACCCTGAGTGTATTTCGTCTAAGATTTCTTTGCCTTCTTCAAACAAGACACATTTTAGGAGTACTCTTGATGACGCGGCTCTTCTGTACAGCTTGTCCCCTACTAGGACGCAGTTCTTGCTTCTACGAACAACTCGGGTAGCTTCCGCTTTATGTGCTGGTAACTTATTCTCTTTGATATAATCGATAAAAACCTGGGTCCATGAGGTGGTGATTACCAAAATCTGGGTGCCTTTTGCTAGTAGTTCAGGTGTTATCTCACTGGGTTGTTTGATAGAGGGAGCTGATAATTCCTCTATGAATACGCCAGGTGGGACCTTTGCCCTGTCCGATCCGAGCTTAGCGAGGACATCTGCTGCAATATTAGAATCACGCAGGACATGTAGAATTTCCAATCCTTGAAAATGTTTTTCGAGTTTTCGTATTTCAGTGTAGTAAGCGCCCATGTTTTCTTTGTTGTAGTCCCAATCTTTGTTGACTTGGTTGATGACTACCGCCGAATCGCCATATACGAGTAATCGCTTGATTCTGAGGGTAATTGCTACTCGGAGTCCGTGGATAAGGGCTTTGTATTCTACTTCATTGTTTGTGGCTTGCCATAGTATCTGAAGGACATACTTGAGTTGTTTTCCGTCTGGAGAAATGAAGAGAATGCCTGCACCGGCTCCGCCTAGCTTGAGTGATCCATCAAAGTACATCTTCCAATGGTCAAGGATGGTATTTGGCATGGGTTGTTGAATCTCTGTCCACTCGGCCACAAAATCGACAAGGGCTTGAGATTTAATTGCCTTCCGTGGGGTGAAATTGATATTGAGAGCTCCAAGTTCAACTGCCCACTTAGATATGCGCCCTATTGTGTCTTTATTGTGTAGGATGTCTCTGAGTGGGAAATCTGTCACCACGGTAATCTTGTGGCTTTCAAAATAGTGGCGAAGCTTGCGTGAAGTGATCAGGAGGGCGTAGAGTAGTTTTTGCACAAGCGGGTACTGGATTTTTTATTCTGACAGTACTTCGCTGATGTAGTATACGGGTCATTGTACTTTATATACGTGCCCTTCTTCTTCTCTTTCTACGACTATCGCTGTACTGATCACAGTAGAAGTTGCCGCAATGTACAGCATCATGTCTTCATATTTCTTTGGAGGTGTGAGAACAGGTGAGGTTGTGAGGTATGTCTTGAGTTTTTTGAAAGCTTCGTTGGCTTCTTCTGTCCACTCGAACTTGTCTGTCTTCTTTAGTAGTTTAAAGAAAGGTAACCCTTTTTTGCCGAGTCTTGATATGGAACGATTGAGGGCCGCCATGCAGCCTGTTAGTTTCTGCACATCTTTAACACTTTGAGGAGGGCCCATCTCTGTTATGGCTCAAATTTGCTTGGCATTGGCTTCGATTCCACGATGACTGACTAAGAATCCTAGTAGTTGTCCTAAAGGGACTCCAAATACACACTTGCTTGGGTTCAATTTCTACCTCCACCTCTTCAGGTTTTCGAAGGTTTGCTTTAAGTCTTCAATTAGTGTGTCCGGGTTCTTTGTTTTTACTACTATGTCATCCACATATGCTTCTATGTTTTCGCCAATCTGATCACCAAGGCACGTTTGGATAGCTCTTTGGTATGTGGCACCAGCATTCTTGAGTCCAAACAACATGGTCTTGTAGCAGTAGGCACCGAATGGAGTGATGAAAGATGTCTTGCTCTGGTCTTGTTCTTTTAATGCAATCTGGTGATATCCTGAATAGCAATCAAGAAAGGATAATAGGGCAGATCCTGCTGTTGAATCAACTATCTGATCAATGCGTGGTAGTTCGAATGGATCTTTCAGGCAGTGTTTGTTGAGATCTGTGTAGTCGACGCACATGCGACACTCGTCCGTATTCTTTTTTTGTACTAGAACTGGGTTTGCTAGCCAATCTGGATGAAGGATCTCTCTAATGAATCCGGCTGCCATTAGCTTTGTGATTTCTTTTTTAATTGCTGCCTTCTTGTCAGGTGAGAATCATCGTAGCCGTTGCTTCACAGGCTTGGAGCTTTTATTGATATCGATTCTGTGCTCAGCCAACTCTCTTGGGACACCTGGTATGTCGGCCGGCTTCCAAGCAAAGATATCTTTGTTGTCCCGAAGAAAGTTGGTGAGCGCGAGTTCCTATTTTGCCGAGAGGTGGACGCTGATGGTTGCTGTTTTGGAGGGATCACCGGTGCCCAGGTCGATTTGCTTGACGTCGGCTTCTTTTGGTGGTGCGAGGATGCTGGGCTTTTTAGCCGGTATCTCTAGTTCTTCTGGGCTCATTTCTGCGGTAATAGTGGCTATTTCTTTTCTACCATCGGCGGCTTGTGCCTTGGCTGCAATTTGAATTGCCTGAACATCGCAGTCAAAAGCGCGCTTCAAATTACTTCGAAGGGAAAGGACACCGTTAGGCCCGGGCATCTTAAGCAATAGGTACAGGTAATGCGGTATTGCCATGAATTTTGCTAGTGCTGGGCGCCCGAGGATTGCGTGATATGATGAATCGAAGTCTGCAACTTCAAACTTGATGAACTCTGTTCGATAGTTTGAGGGAGTGCCAAAAGTAACCGGTAGAGTGATTTGTCCAAGTGGCATAGCAGCCTTGCCGGGTACTATCCCATAAAAAGGGGTGCTCGTTGGTGTAATCATTCCGGCGAGTTGTAGTCCCATCTTCCTTAGCGTCTCTAAAAAGATGATGTTGAGTCCGGCTCCCCCATCGATTAGTACTTTTGTGACAGTCATGCTGGCGATAGTTGGATCTAGAACCAGTGGGTAATGGCCTACGTTTCCTACGTTAGTCCATTGGTCTTCTCTTGAAAATTGGATTGGATACTGTGACCAATTGAGATATCTTGGAGTAGCCGGTTCTGCTGCCATGATGGTTCGTAATGCTAGCTTTTCTTGATGTTTGCTTATGGAATCTAGGGCTCCAGCGAAGATCACTGCTATTGTCCCCCTGGATTTTTGGAATCCCTTGTCTTCGTGGTTGTTTTCATCTTTTTTCTGATCATCTTCTTTATTGTTTACCTTATTATCTTTTCTTGTGTATCGCTCATTGAAGGTGTAGCAATTTCTGGTGGTGTGATTTCCTTTAGGATGCAAGATGCAACGCATGTTTTCAATGTCGTCATATCCTCTGGGTTTGGAAAACTTCCTTGATTTATCTGCCATCGCTATAGTGTTGTCTGGTCCACGTTTTCTTTCCTGATGTCTGATGTTTCGATGATTTCGCTTGTTCGGGTTGTCTTGGTTGTTTCTATCCGGGAACCTTTCTCGTGTCTTCTCCTCTGCAGTAATCATCTTTTCTACTGTGCGTCTGAATTCTTCATTGTTTCTTGGGTTTTCTTTACAGAAGTCCTAAAATTGCCACCTAGCCATAATTCCGTGAGAGAAAGCTTCGATTACTTCTCGTTCGGTGATGTCATGTACTTGAGCACGTAGTTCGCCAAATCATCGATAGTAATTTCTGAGAGTTTCGCCTCCTTTCTGCTTGAGTCCTTTTAATTCTGCGTGGGTGATGGGGTGCGTAATGATACCCACGAAATTTCCACAAAAAACTCTTTGCAAGTTCTCCCAATTTCCGATTGACCCCGGATTTAATTTGTCGAACCATTGGAGGGGCATGGTTTCTAGGGCCATGGGAAAGAACAAGGTCTTGATATCGCCGTCTCCTCCAGCTAGTTCAATCGACTGTGAGTAAATCCTAAGCCACTGCCTTGGTTCGGTCTTGCCATCATATTTAGAGTGGTTGGACGGCTTGAATTTGTGAGGTAGTCGTATTGAAGCAAGTCTGTTTGCAAAGCAGGGGAATCTATCGTGCGTTCCGGCTTCTTTATATTCTGATTTGGCACCTCATTCCTGCCAACCGTCGTTTTGGTGAGAGTAGTTCTGTGGGGATGTCTGAATGGGTGCTTCGCTTCTGATCTTCCTTGGTTGTTCGACTCGATAGTTTTGACTATGGTCCCTTCTTCTTTCCCTATTATGACTTCCACCTGGTCCAAGTCTCTCGAAAGCGGACTTCCTTTGATTTTGATCTTCCTTCCTATGAGATGTTGACTTGACAGGTAGTTTTGAGCGGGTCTTTCCATCGTGTGTCCTTAGGGCTGCTAACTGGAGGAGGTCCCGAAGCTGTTCCTGTTTTTCACTAGCAAGTGATGTCGCTCCGAGTTCTTCTAGTGCTTCTCGGATCCTACTGTAGGGTGTATTCGCCACGCGTCTTTCTTCGACTTCTTGTTCTGATTTTCTTCAGTCGTACTCAGCCAGATCTGACTCATATTTGACCCAAGCTTCCTTGCGCTGCCTAGCACGGCTTTGGCGTCCTTGTTTCTTCTTTCTCTGGCTTGTTTCTGATTCTCGGTCTCACCATCGTGTCCCTAGATAAAGGGTGATATGTTGGACTCAAGATTCATCCGATGACCTGATGTCGGGTGCTTCTGGGGGAACCAATGGTGACCGAGGACGGCGAACCATGAATACTTCTCGTGCGTGAATTGTTCCGTTATCGGTGTTGGTTTCCACACTGTCGGAGTTGTTGATGACTTTAGTAGAGGCTTCAAGGTCACAGATCGAGTCTCCTTCTTGGTAGGGTAGAATTGCTATCGTCATCGTGCCGACTAGTTGGGTACCGCTGTCCTCAGGAACAGAACCTGGCCAGTGGACGATGCAGTCTTAAGATGTTATAGTCAGTATGAGACCTTCTTGAGCTCCTTTTAGTGGCATTCTAAGCACCGGATTGAGGGATCCTTCGGGCCGTGCCTGATAAGACTTTGCCAGGTTGTGGAGTCCGAACGGAAAAGGACTCGATTTCCTAAAAAGACTCTGAGTGTATTCCGAGTTGTTTTCTTGATAGGTCGAGGCCGCGTTCCGGAGCCCTGTCAGAAAAGAACTCGGTTTCTCGAAAGAACTCAGGTAAGACTCCATCTCGGATGTGGAGCCTGATTTTGAGTCGGATGCGCAAATCCACGAAATCTGAGTTGGATCGGACATCACGAGCTGCGCGAATCTTCCGGTGAGTTGATTTGTCGTAGTTGCTGAAATAGAAAGGTCTTCATGGTGATCCGAATCTTCGAGGAGACGGCCTTGAAGCTTGCCATTGTCGTCCGCCTCGCAGATCCATGAACCGAAGATGAAGGTTGATTTCGTCGAGAAGATCATGTTGTCGAGGTCCGTCGAGCTCTCGGATGCAAATTCGCCGAAAGCCCCTACCTGGCGCGCCAGCTGTCGATGTTTCACCACCGATAGCCTGCCACGGGGGTACCCTGGGCAGTTTGTTCGGGCTTCAGCGTATGCAGAACTCGACGGTAAACGCAAGAGACAGTCGATTTATCCTGGTTCGGGCCCTCGACCGTGATCGAGTAATAGCCCTACGTCCAGTCGGCGTTAGCCTTTGCGTTGGATTGATTGTCAAGTGTTGTGTTATCTAACTCTTCTGCTCTCTCCAGGAACTCCGCCCTTCTTTATATAGTCAGGAGGTCAGAGTCCTAGTTGGTTTACCATGAGAGTTCCTAGTAGGATTACAGAATAATACTACCACTAGGATTACATGGAAAGAATTCTAGTTAGACTAGATCATCTTTCTTCCTTGTGGGGTATCCCGTGTGTCCCGTATCGATAATAACCTGTTGCAGAGAACTTAAGAAGAACAAGTTGAAGTTATATATTCAGTCAAAGTGGATCACGAAATCGCCAAAACCTGTACATATATACTGGGATGGATTAATAATTTGAAGATTTCTTGTGCAGACGAAGAATCCTCTCCTCCAAGTGGACAAAAGGAAAGACAAACAAAGTCATAGGTGGTTGTTCTCGTTCTTTTTAATATATACTGCGAAAGGGATTTGAGTTCACACGTATCTGCTCTTGATATACATATATATGATCCCTTACCTTAGATAGATAGTGACTTTTACTAACATATTTATCAATTACCACTAAATCTTCAACAGGCTGAGATTACTGGCAGAGCAGGAAACCGTCAAGAAAACACATACTATATATAAACAACATGTGTGACTCAATATAATGCATGATAAATCTGCAAGTACACAAGCTAGCTGGCCAGCTAATCTGCCATAAACTAGCAATATTTTTCATTCCCTGATGCCAATGCAAGTTGATATGCCTCCATTTGACCCTATGGATATACAAGCTGGGTATATAGTAGTACGACTAATCATTCATGGATGCGTGTGAAAATTCCAAGCTTGTACTTTCTGTGGACTTTGATGGGATAGACTTGTGATCTCCTAACAGCGTATTAATGGTTCAGAGCTAGATTGTCCAAACTAAACGGAGGAATTCGATCATGTGTGATTGAGCCTGTACTTGTATCTGAAGAATGAACTACGAGTACTAGCTTTATATAGTTTCGATCAGTACGGTGCACACATGGGAACAGTTCGTGCATGGCGTGGTCTGTGGTTGGCTGTTGCGAATTTGCTATTCCTCCTATATTCAGGACGTATGTATATATGATCTCACCACTGAGAAAGTGACAAGCAAAGCATGGAACCCACATCTCAGTACCAGAGAGAACGGCTACGGTGATGGAGTGCATGGCGCGCGGGTCCTACCTGTGAGTGTCTTAGAGTGCTCTGGAAGTGAGAGACAGACAGAGATGCTAGCCATCCCCGCCCCCCAAAAAAAAATCTAGAAAAGTTATGCCAAATGATCTGAAGTTTGATCAAATTGATATAAAATATATTAATATTTATTAGCACACTAAATAAGTATTATTAGATTCGTTACTATATATGTTTTCACATTATACTTGTTTGGATATTATTGCCTATAAATTTAATTAAATTTAAAAAATAATTTGGTTTTGCTAGACCCAAGATTACTTTCTTACGCTAGGGCTTTCCCTGACTCGATGCTCAATTCTTCTCCCCCAACCACCTGCATCTACCTAGCTACGCACACCAGCTAGCAAGTTAGCCCTTCCGTTAAGCTGTGCGCTGCACAGAGATCGACTACAGCGACAGTTCTGTTCATACGTACGGCTGCTACCAACTGACAGACCAAATTGTTAATTACCCTTTCTGATTAGCCTGCCAAGAAGCACGCACTGCCGGCCGGTCAGTACTAACAACTCGACTGATCATGCATTGGCTGGCTTGCGTGTGTACTCCCTCCGTCCCATTGAGTTTGTCGCTCGGGAACTGAGATTATGAGAAGGACACGGTTTTCAAACGACAAACTTAATGGGACAGAGGGAGTAGTTTCTTCAACGGTCCTTGTCCTTCTAATCATTCCAAACAAAATAGTTTACAGAGATCGATCACTGTTTTCTACTGCTGCTGCTACGCATAATATGAATTGAGAGATTATGCAGGTGGTTGCTGGGGAACGAAGACGCTGAAACAGGAATGTTCTGTTGGCCAGTCATCAGGTCAGTTCGTGATTAATGAGTCACCATCTCTCCTAGTAATCTCCTTTTCCATGCATTCTGGGTTCTGGAAGGTGTACTATACAATTCTACGTATCATGCAGCACTGCGTGAAACAAGCGGTGAGAATTTGGTGGTTTGCCAGCCTCCGTCAGACAAATGATAGGGCGTATCTTCTGGTCATTAGATAGAAGGACTGTACTAATTGAAAACGAAATAGGAAAGCTACTAGTTGATGGGGATGGAGATAGAGTTGATTTGTCCGGACATGCTTGATTTAACAAGAGAAAGAAAATGAAATAAGCTTAAGTTCATTTTGTTGCACGAAAAAGAACGAAATTGTGTTCGTTTTTTTAGATAAGATGATATAGGAGCTTGTCAAAATGCTATCAGTTGTTGTGATCTGGACTACCAACAATCCAACACTAGTGAACATGTCATAGCTAGTCTAAACTCTGAAGTCTAAAGCTAAGCTAGAAATGGGAATATAGAGGCAAATTCAGTTTTGGTGATCAACCAACACAAGTTATTATGACTAACCTATGTTTTGTAGGAGGATTAATTTAAATTAATCCCAAAAGCGGTTACAATGTGTCATGTAATGGGCCTTGGGCCGGCACTAGTAGAGTGGTGGGCTGAGTCGGTGCAGCCCGTTGCTATTTCCAGCAGGATATAAGCTGGCCGGCGCGGCGTCTGTTGTAAGAAAGAACAGAATCATTTCCTAACTGCAAACGGCCTTCGTCGCCGTCCTCGCCCACGGATTCCACCTCCAACTCTGTTCTTGCTATTCTACCCAAATTCCTGCTATTCCTAGTCGAAACTCTCCTCTAGTTATCGGTTCCCATAACAATCTGGTATCAAGAGCCTGGTTTTGCCCGAGAAATTTTTTTACCGTACCCTGGCGCCGAAGAAGCGGAATCCACCGAAGCATTAGTCGGAGATGGCCGCCTCCGTCGACTTGTTGAAGGCAACCATGGAGTCCATGGCGACCCAGTTCAAGGGCTTCCAGGATATGATGGCGACGTCCCTCGACAAGCTGAGTGCGCTTGAAGCATGGCGGGTCACCGCCGACGAGTCAATGGGCACGCTGCTTCAGCGCTCCACAGAGACGATGACACAGATCAACTAGGCAGCGGCGTCGATCAAGAGCTTGGAGTTCCGACCTCCTCCGCCGCCTCCGCCTTCGCCTCCGGTCCAGTGGTAGTTTCCCCACCTGCCTCCACCCTCTCATCCACCAGCGGCGGGGATCGACCTCAACATCGCGCCCGGGGCTTCGTCCAGTACGTCGCCAACGCGCGTTGACTCACCCATGGGGCACGACGCGGGCGGAGGTGTCCTCGGAATGCCTCCGCCTCGCAACGTCCACGGTACGCCCACAGGCTTTGCTCTACCAGTTCATCCTTCTGAAGAAATTGCCCCGCATAATCCCCCATTTCCTAAAATCGAATTCCCCAAATTTGATGGCACTAACCCTCGTCTTTGGCGGGATAATTACAATCGTTACTTCAAGGTGTACGTGGTCCAAGAGTCGCTGAAGACTCGCTTTGCGACGCTCAATTTCAAAGGGGCCGCTGCGACCTAGTTGCAGACAGTGGAACGACATGGGAGGATTAGGGATTGGAACAAGTTGTGCGAACTGGTGATGGCAAAGTACGACAAGGATCAGTCCCAGATTCTCTTGCGTGAGTTGGATGCCTTGAAGCAGACAGCGTCAGTTCTGGAGTATCAGACTACCTTTGAGAAACTTGCTCATGGTATTGTTCTCTACAATCCTGCTTTTGATGACACATTTTTCATGACTCGATTTGTGAGCGGTCTTCGAGATGAGATCCATGTGCCTTTGCTGCTTCATCGGCCGCATGATGTGGATACTGCTAGTACTTTGGCGTTGATCCAAGAACAGGAGTTGGGAGTGGTGCGTTCAAAATCCTCTAGGCGGGATATCACCAGATGATTCGCCAAGCAGCTTCAATCCACGGACAAGTTGAAGGCATTTGACAACGAGAAAGATCCACGCAAGGGTCAGACGCAAAACACTAAAGATAAATTGGCAATGTTGAAAGCATTTCACTGCCATAATGGCTTGTGCTTCAAATGCGGCGAGAAGTGGTGTCCAAATCATAAGTGCCCTCCTCATATTTCTCTGTATGTGTTAGAAGAAATTCTAGAGGCTATGGAGATTTATGGGTATCAGGAAGAGGATGACAGTGAGGTGGAAGTAGTGATAGAAGAGGAAGAAGTAATGGCACTTCAGTCAGTTCCAGTGGCCAAGACTCGCTAGAAGCATACAATGAAGTTATTGGCAAAGATTGGCAAGCACAATGTCTTAGTGTTGGTAGATTCAGGCAGTGTTGGGATATTTGTCAGCACACAATTGGTGCAACATCTAAAGATACCCACAGTAGCTTGTCAGTCCAGTACATTTCGAGCAGCTGATGGAGGTCTCATGTTGTGTGATCAAATGGTTCCCAAGCTCAAATGGTGTATTCAGGGTCAAGAATTTTGTTTTGAAGCAAAAGTGTTATCCCTCAAGTACGTGCTATGACCTCATTGTGTGGGAAGATTGGCTTGAAGACTATAGTCCAATGTGGATTGACTACAAGACTAAGAATATGAAATGTACAGTTGAAGGCAAGATCATTAAGCTGCAAGGTGTGTTGGATGATCAAACCAAATGCACTCAGATCAATGCACCAAAATTCAAAGGCTTACTCAAGCATGGAGCAGTTTCACATTGCATTCAGATGATATTGTCATCTATGCAGTCAATTGCAACACTAGAAGAAATACCTATTTCTGCTCACAATGAGGTGCTGCCAACAGAAGTAGAAGAATTGTTGCAGCAGTACAATCACTTATTTGCTAAACCTACAGGCCTTCCTCTAGCTAGAAGTGTAGATCATACAATTCCTCTAGTGCTTGGGGCTCAGCCAGTAAAAGTGAGACCATATAGATATTCTCCTATTCAAAAGACTGAGATTGAGAAACAATTAAAGGAGATGTTAGGTCAGGGTGTCATCAGGCCCAGTACAAGCTCATTTGCTTCACCTGTGCTATTGGTGAGAAAGAAGGATGGAACTTGGTGATTTTGTATTGACTACAGACATCTTAATGCCATAACATTGAAGCATAAGCACCCAATGCCAGTGGTGGATGAACTCCTAGATGAATTGGATTGCTCTAAGTGGTTTACCAAACTAGATTTTAGATCAGGGTACCACCAAATATGCATGGCTACTAGAGAAGAATATAAGACTGCATTCAGAACCCATCATGGTCTATTTGAGTTCTTAGTCATGCCATTTGGATTGACAAATACACCAGCTACTTTCCAAAGCTTCATGAATATAATGTTTGCAGATCTATTGAGAAAAGGAGTACTGGTGTTCATGGACGATATTTTGGTTTACTCACCAACTCTGGAGCAGCATGTAGCCTTACTGCAGCAAGTGTTCAAGATTCTAGAAGATAATAAATTCTTGATCAAGAAATCCAAATGCTCTTTTGCTCAGAATTCTATGGATTACTTGGGCCATGTGATTTCTGCTGATGGTGTGGCCACAGACCCAGCTAAAGTGCAAGTAATGACCAGTTGGCCTACTCCTAGAACAGTCAAGCAACTCAGAGGCTTTTTGGGATTAACTAGCTACTATAGAAAATTCATTCACCAGTATGGAGTGATCAGCAGGCCACTGATTGAGTTATTAAAGAAGAATGTACCTTTCATTTGGACATCATCAGTTGAGGAAGCTTTTCAGTTATTAAAGAAGGCTCTGAGTGAGGCACCAGTACTAGCAGTACCTGACTTTAGCAAACAGTTCATCATTGAGACTGATGCTAGTGAGTATGGAGTGGGAGCTATGTTAATGCAAGAGCAACACCCAATAGATCTGAGCAAAGCATTGGGGACTAGAAATAGATCTTTGTCTGTTTATGAGAAAGAGTGCCTTGCTATTCTTTTGGCAATTGAGAAGTGGAGGTCTTATATTCAGCATCAAACATTCATCATCAGAACAGATCATCAGAGCTTACAACATCTAACTAAATAGAGAGTGTCCACTAGACTACAACATAAAGCCCTCATGAGACTCATGGACCTCTAGTACTACATCCAGTACAAAAAGGTCATCAATAATAATGCAACAGATGCCCTATCAAGATGTGAATGGCCAAACTCAGTCAATGCCATCTCTGAGTGTATACCTAGTTGGATTCAAAGGCTTTAGGAAGGATATAGTTATGATGAGACTGCTCAAAAACTTCTAACAGAACTAGTAGTTACACTAGAAAACCAACAAGGTTATTCTCTTAAAAATGGTGTCGTCAGATTTAAAGGCCGTGTGTGGGTTGACAATAACACTGTGGCACAATAGCATATTTTGATAGCACTCCATAATAGTAGGCTAAGAGGTCATTCTGGAATCTCAGCCACATATCATCGAGTCAAAAAATTATTTGCATGGCCAGCACTCAAGCAGTCTGTAGAAGAGTTTGTTAAGCAGTGTCAAATATGTCAACAGGCAAAAACAGAAAGGATAAAATATCCAGGTCTTCTCGAGCCACTTCCTATTCCTTCTCAAGCTTGGGAGATTGTGAGTTTGGATTTCATCAAAGGCCTGCCCCAATCTGAAAGATACAATGCAATGCTTGTGGTGATTGATAAATTCACAAAGTATGCCCACTTTATCCCCATTACTCACCCATTTACAGCTTTGCACGTTGCTCAGATTTATATGAATCAAGTATAGAAGTTGCATGGGCTTACAAAGGCAATTATTTCAGATAGAGATAGAGTTTTTACTAGTGTTGTGTGGCAGCAACTGTTTTGGCTATCTGACACTAAGCTTCTGATGAGCTCTTCGTATCACCCACAAACAGACGGGCAAACTGAGCGACTGAATCAGTGTGTGGAGGGGTTTCTAAGATGCACTGTTCATTCATGCCCTCGATAGTGGAGCAAGTGGCTCTCGGTGGCCAAATTCTGGTACAACACATGCTTTCATACAGCATTGGGAAAGTCTCCATTTGAGGTCCTGTATGGCTATTCACCACGGCAACTTGGCATTGCCAACCTTTAGTTATGCACTGTGCCAGATTTGGAACAGTGGCTCAAGGATAGGGAGATGCTATCTCAGTGGATCAAGCAACATTTAACTCGAGCCTAGCATCGGATGAAAAGCCAAGCTGATAAGAATCATATAGAAAGGGAGTTTCAGGTGGGAGACTCGGTGTTCCTTCATTTGCAGCCATATGTTCAATCAATAGTGGCAACTCAAATGAATTAGAAGCTTTCATTCAGGTACTATGATCCTTACCTGATCTTACAGCTTATTGGGAAAGTGGCCTATAAGCTGGACTTACCACCCGACGCAAATATTCATCTGGTAGAAACAAGTTCCTCCAGTAGTACCTGTCAATGCCGATTTGGCATCAGTATGTACTAATCCTATGCAGAGCTTCAGTCCTGAACAGGTACTCAGTCATCATGTCATCCTGCGGGGGCAAAAGCAGTACCTCAGATGCTCATTCAGTGGTCTAGCCTACCTCAATCCATGGCGACCTGGGAAGATAAGCAACATATGGTGCGAAGCTTTACTGGTTTCATAGCTTGAGGACAAGCTGTTGATCAAGGGTAGGAATGTGTCATGTAATGGGCCTTGGGCTAGCACTAGTAGAGTGGTGGGCTGAGTCGGTGCAGCTGAAAGCTCTAGTTTAGTTTTGGTGAATTGATGAAACCCTAAGTGCTAACCTAGTTTATCAAGTGATTATAAGATAGGTAGCACATTCCAAGTGGTGAAGCAAATGACGATCATGACATGATGATGGTGATTCCATAGTGATGATCAAGTGCTTGGACTTGAAAAGGAGAAAGAGAAAAATAAAAGGCTCAAGGCAAAGGTATAAATTGTAGGAGCCATTTTGTTTCGGTGATCAAGACACTTAGCGAGTGTGATCACATTTAGGATCGATAGTTGTACTATTAAGAGGGGTGAAATTCGTATTGAAATGCGGTTATCAAAGTGTCACTAGATGCTCTAACTCATTGCATATGCATTTAGGATCTAGTGGAGTGCTAACACCCTTGAAAACATTTGTGAAAATATGCTAACACGTGCACAAGGTGATACACTTGGTGGTTGACACATTTGAGCAAGGGTTACGAACTTCACTGGTGGAGTGTCTACCCATAGAGTACGGATAGTCCGATGGTGCCACCGATGCTCTATACAAAAAAGATGGATGTCACTGTAAGTGACCGAACGCTAGTCTCGATAGGACCGGTGTGTCCGGTCAGTGGAAGCATGAAGATGCTAGCGTCGGTCTTCGACCGAATGCTGGGTCACTTAGTGACCGGACGCTGACGGGGTGCGTTCGGTCCTACTGATGGGGCTGCGCACAGAGGAGACGCCGAGTGACCGGATGCTGGGTGAATCCGGTCAGGCATGATCAGACACATCCGGTCGTGATTTTTCGCGAATGCAAGCTTACTGGAAATGACCGGACGTTGAGATCCTGCGTCCGATCACTTTCAAGCAGCATGTCTAGTCACAACTTAAATATTCTGATGACCGTTGAGATCGGGCGATCAGCATTTGAAGCAAGGGACACGTGGCACACATCGCGTGACTAGATGCTAGGGTCCAGCGTCCGGTCGATCTGACATGCGTATCCGGTCATCCCGTTTTTCAGTGGACTAAGGAGCCAACGACTCTATTTCGTGGGGGCTTCTATTTAAGCCCCATGGCTGGCTCAAGCTCACTCTCTTGTCCATTTGCATTGACATAGCAACCTTGTGAGCTTAGCCAAAGCCCTCCCACTCATCTCCATCATTGATTCATCATCTTTGTGAGATCGGGAGAGAATCCAAGTGCATTGCTTGAGTGATTGCATCTAGAGGCACTTGGTGTTCGTGTTTTTGCTGCAGGATTCGCTTGTTGCTCTTGGTGGTTGCCACCACCTAGATGGCTTGGAGCAGCAGAGAAGGATTGGCACAAGTTGGTGATTGTTCGTGGCCATCTCCAGTGATTGTGAGGGGATATGTACCTTCCTCGGCGGAGCGCCTAAAGGTAACTCTAGTGGATTGCTCGTGTCATTGAGTTACCTCACTTATGGGTAGGTTCTTGCGGTGTCCAATTGTGTGGACGAGGTTCGTGCAACACCTCTTAGCCACCAAACCACCAAGTGTTGGTCGACACAACGGGGACGTAGTGTGTTGGCAAGCACGTAAACCTCAGGAGAAAATTGGTTGTCTCTTGCCCTTTGGTATTCTCCCAGAGATTGATAAAGTATTCATCTTGTGATTGGTTCACTCCTCTACGCGGCGGTATAATCACCTCTCTTACTCATTTACATTCCCGCAAACTAGCTATAGCAAGCTCTTTAGTATAGCTAGAATTGAGAGCTTGCTTTGTGGATTAAGTTCATCTAGTGAAGCTCTTTAGTGAAGCAATTGTGAGAGCTCTTAGTGAGTAGTGACCTAGTGGATTGTGTGCTTAGTGATCATAACAACTAGAATAATTGGATAGGTGGCTTGCAACCCTTGTACAGCTAGAGCAAGTTTGCATTTCACCATTTGTTATACTAATTAAATTGCTTTAGTTGATTTATAGATTTTAAATAGGCTATTCACCCCTCTCTAGCCATATTAGGACCTTTCAAGTGGCATCGGAGCCATGGTCACCGTTTGATTAAAGGCTTAACAACCTCGGTGTCAAATTATGGCTCAAGTTGTGTTCAACCATGTGGGGGGTAAACCACCGTTCTTTGATGGCACATGCTATGATTATTGGAAGAGGAAGATGAGAATATATCTTGGTTCAATCAATGATCAAGTATAGGAGGTGACCAAAAATGACTATGCTATCATTGATCCCGACAATCTCACCAACCAAGACAAGATCAACAAGCAATGCAATACAATGGCTCTCAACATCATATACAATGCCATTGATTCCCAGGTGTTTGAGCAAATCAAGGATTGTAAAAGAGCAAATAAGGTGTGGATGATATTGTAGGAAACATATGAGGGCACACCGGCGGTGAAGAGTGCCAAGTTGTACATCCTCAAGGATAAGTTGACAAGCTTCAAGATGAAGGATGATGGGAGCATTCCGGAAATGTTTCATCGGTTGCAAGTAATTATCAAGGACTTGAAGGCTTTGGGAGGGAAGATCAAGGATGATGATGTCTCTCATCGGTTCTTAATGTGCCTACCTCCAAGTTTTGAGATGTTGAGATTGCTTATCATAAGAGGGGGATTGAAGGAGATTACCCCTAACCAAGTACTAGGTGATGTCATGACACAAGAGACATACCGTGTGGAAAAGGAGAGGGATGACAAGGATGACAAGAAGGAAGAAGAAAACAAGAAGAAGAAGAGTATAGCATTCAAGGCTAGCTCATCATCATCCAAGAACAAGGAAAAGTCCAAGAAAGAATCAAGTGATGATGATGATCTTAGTGATATTGATAATGATGCTATGACCCTCTTTGTACGCAAGATGGGAAAATTCATGAAGAAGAAGGGCTATGGTGCAAGAAACAGAAGAGATCACACCAAAAGCAAAGAATATATGAGAAGATGCTACAATTGTAAGAGCCCCGATCACGTTGTAGCGAATTGTCCCTACAATAGTGGCAATGATGAGGATAAGAAGAAGAAGCACAAGAAGGACAAGAAAGAAAAGAAGGAGAAGAGAATGACCTTCTAAAAGAAGAAGAAAGGTGGAGACTATGTGGTCACATGGGATAGTGATGGCTCTTCTGATAGTGATAGCTCTAGTGATGATGATAAGAAATCTATCAAGAAAGCACTAGCAAGCATCGACATCAACAACAAGCCCTCCATCTTCGACACTCCATCGACATGCCTCATGACAAAGCCTACCAAGGTAAAATATGATGTGAGTGATGATGATAAATATGAAAGTGATGCTTGTAGGAGTGATGATGATGATGATGAGGAGGAGGAGTACACCAAGGAGGAGCTCTTAGACATGTGTGAGTAAGTGCACACTTGCATTGAAATGAAGAGAAAGGAGTGCAAAGAATTATGCAAGAAAGTCAAATTTCTTGAGAAATCCTTTGATGAGCTCAATGCCACTCATGAGAGGCTAATGGAAGCCCATGAGAAGCTTGGCAAAGCTCACTCTAAGCTTGAAAAGGCTCACTCCTCTCTCATCGAGCAAGTCAAAATAGAGGAAGCCAAGAAGGAGCAAGTGATTATGTCTTGTGATGTGGGACTAACATGTGGTATTATTGATGAATCTTTTTATAAACCTAGTGTAGTTGCTCCCATTAACACTTTTTGTAGCACTACTACTTCTACGTCACCTTTGAAAGATGGTCTCACTTGTGATGCCTAACTAATGGTGGAAAATGAGACCCTCAAGAAGGAGGTGAATGGGCTCACTCGTGCCTTAGGCAATGCCTATGGTGGAGATGCACGCTTGCTAAAGTGCTTGGGTAGCCAAAGGTTTTCTCTCAACAAAGAGAGATTAGGCTATACCCCCAAGAAAGGCAAGGCGGCATTTGTCACTCCCAAAGTTAGCTTTGTGAAGGGTAATGGTCGGTTTTGCAATAGATGCAAGCAAATTGGGCATGTAGAGCAATATTACAAGATTAACAAGAACAAGATACCTAATGTATTCTCAATTAAATTTGATTCTTATTATATGCTTGTTAAGGGTGCCAATGGTGTGAAGGCTAAGTTCATTGGTACACTAATTGTGGGCCCAAAGAAGAAGGTCATTTGAGTACCAAAGACCTTGGTAACTAACCTTCAAGGACCCAAGCAAGTTTGGGTACCTAAAAAGAATTGATCTTCTTTTATAGGTAAATTATAAGGCTGGAGGAAGGTATTGGGTGCTTGATAGTGGGTGCACACAACACATGACTGGTGATCCAAGGATGTTCAATTCAATCAATGAAAATAAGAGCAATGGGATCGATAGTATCACATTTGGTGACAATGGCAAAGGCAAGGTCAAAGGTCTTGGTAAGATTGCAATATCCAATGACTTGAGCATTTCTAATATGCTACTAGTAGAGAGCTTAAATTTCAACCTATTATCGGTAGCTCAATTGTGTGATTTTGGTTTTAAGTGCATATTTGGTGTGGATGATATAGAGATCATAAGTGTAGATGACTCTAACTTGATATTCAAAGGATTTAGATATGAGAATCTATACTTGGTTGATTTCAATGCTAGAAAAGCTCAATTGTCAATATGTTTGATCACTAAGTCTAGCATGGGTTGGTTATGGCATAGAAGGCTTGGTCATGTTAGAATGAAATAATTGAACAAGTTGATCAAGCATGACTTAGTTAGAGGCTTGAAAGATGTCATATTTAAAAAGGATAAGCTATGTAGTGCATGTCAAGCTAGAATGCAAGTTGGTAACATACATCCTAATAAGAGCATGATGAGTACATCTAAGGCATTTGAGTTGATGCACATGAACTTGTTTGGACAAACCACATACACTAGCATTGGTGGAAACAAATATGAACTTGTGATTGTGGATGATTTCACTAGATACACGTAGGTGTTTTTCTTGTTGACAAGAGTGATGTATTTACAACATTCAAATCATTTGTCAAGGACATTCACAATGAGTTTGAAACAACTTTCAAGAAAGTTAGAAGTGACAATGGTAGTGAATTCAAGAACACTAGAATTGATGAGTTGTGTGATGAATTTGGAGTTAGACATCAATTTTCGGCCAAGTACACTCCACAATCAAATGGCCTAGTTGAAAGAAAGAATAGAATTTTGATTGATATGGCAAGATCAATGTTGAGTGAGTATAATGTGAGTCATTCATTTTGGGCCGAAGCAATCAACACGGCTAGCTATTATAGCAACCGACTCTATTGTCACCCCATGATGGAGAAGACACCTTATAAGCTATTGAATGAAAGAAAACCCAACAAAGCATACTTTCGGGTTTTTGGTTGTAAATGCTACATATTGAAGAAATGCACTAGATTGAGCAAGTTTAAAAAGAAATGTGATGAAGGCTTCTTGCTTGGTTAGTCCACTACTAGCAAGGCATATAGAGTTTGGCATTTAGCTAGTGGTACTCTTGAGGAGGTTCATGATGTGGAATTTGATGAAACAAATGGTTCCCAAGAGGAAGATGAGAATCTAGATGATGTAAGAGGCACTCAATTGGTCAATGCAATGAAGAACATGGACATTGGTGATATAAGGCTTAGAGAGGTGATTGATGTTGAAGATGACAAGAATCAAGTGCTCTCTAACTCAAATGTGCAAGCTAGTGGTTCTCATGATCAAGTTCAAGCAAGTACTAGTCATGACAAAATGCAAGATCGACAACAAGTGGCTAGTTCATCATCTCAACTAAGTGATCAATCAAATGCAAGCAATCAAGTGCAAATGCTTCAACCAACCAAAGTTGCAAGAGATCATCCATTGGACACTATCATTAGTGATATTTCAAGAGGTGTGCAAACTAGATCAAGATTGGCTTCATTTTGTGAGCATTTCTCATTTGTGTCATCCATTGAACCTAAGAAAATAGATGAAGCTTTGAAGGATGTTGATTGGGTGAATGCTATGCATGAAGATCTAAACAACTTCACAAGAAACCAAGTATGGGAGTTAGTTGAGAGACCTAAAGATCATAATGTGATTGGAACCAAGTGAGTCTTTCGGAACAAGCAAGATCAAGATGGGATAATTATAAGGAACAAAGCAAGATTAATGGCTTAAGGTTACACTCAAGTTGAAGGTCTTGACTTTGGAGAAACATATGCCCCGGTTACAAGATTGGAAGCAATTAGGATCTTGTTAGCCTATGCTTGTGTCCATAACATCAAGTTGTACCAAATGGATATGAAGAGTGCATTTCTCAATGGGTATATCAATGAGCTTGTGTATGTTGAGCAACCTCCTGGTTTTAAAGATGAAAAGAAACCCAACCATGTTTACAAGTTGAGAAAGGCTTTGTATGGATTGAAACAAGCACCTAGAGCATGGTATGAGAGATTGAGGGATTTCCTACTCTCTAAGGGATTCAAGATGCGAAAGGTTGACACCACTCTCTTCACCAAGAAGCTTGGAAATGACTTGTTCGTAATATAAATATATGTTGATGATATCATATTTGGGTCAACAAATCAAGATTTTTGTGAGGAGTTTGGCAAGATGATGGCAAGTGAGTTTGAGATGTCTATGATTGAAGAGCTTAGTTACTTCCTTGGTCTTCAAATCAAGCAAATGAAGAATAGCACATTTGTGAGTCAAGGCAAATATATCAAGGACATGCTCAAGAAGTTTGGAATGGATGATAGTAAAGCTATTAGTATACCAATGGGGACAAGTGGAAGCTTGGATAGTGATGCTAGTGGCAACATGGTGGATCAAAAGATGTATCGGTCTATGATTGGAAGCCTACTCTATGTGACCGCATCAAGGCCGGATGTGATGTTTAGTGTATTCATGTGTGATAGATTTCAAGCCTCACCAAGAGAAAGTCATTTAAAAGCAACAAAGAGAATATTGAGGTACTTGAAGCATTCATAAAATGTTGGATTGTGGTATCCTAAAGGAGCAAGATTTGAGTTGATTAGATATTCGGACTCTGATTATGTGGGATGCAAAGTTGAGAGAAAGGGCACATCAGGCACATGTCAACTGTTGGAAAGATCACTTGTGTCTTAATCATCAAAGAAGCAAAATAGTGTAGCACTTTCAACCGCCGAAGCGGAGTACATTTCGGCCGATAGTTGTTGTGCTCAATTACTTTGGATGAATGCTACTTTGAGTGATTTTGGAATCAAATTCAAGCAAGTGTCATTGCTATGTGACAATGAAAGTGCCGTAAAGCTCATCAACAACACGGTTCAACATTCAAGAACAAAGCATATTGATGTCCACCATCATTTTATAAGAGATCACCAATAAAAATGGGACATTTGCATTGAGAGTGTAGGCACCGAAGATCAACTTGCCGATATCTTCACCAAGCCACTTGATGAGAAGAGGTTTTGCAAGCTAAGGAATGAATTGAATATACTTGACTTCTCCAATATGTGTTGATGCATCCCCCATTATATGACATGCCTCTCCTTCGAGCAAAGCAAGGTAAAGTTGATTGACATGTCATCCATCCATTGCTAAGGGCTTGTTTAGTGCATCTACTCTTTCCTATCATGTCCTAGGCTCATTCATGAAAATCTAATGAATTTGATGCTTGTATGGTACCACTATTGCTTGTATGTTTGAAATGATCTAGTGGTAGCATATGACATGTTTGTGGGCTTGTAAACCTAGTGTTTGATCTAGAAAATAAGCTATAAGTGTTTAACTCAACATGGTACAAGATAACCCTTATTTAGAGATGTGAAGAAGCTTGTCCTTGGATCAAACCGAGTTAAATATCTTTTGCAAGTAATCTAGATTGAACCAAATTAGGAAAATGATCCTCATTTCACATGGTTTCACCCCAACCTATCTATAATTTGAGCTCACCTTTTGTGCTAATTGTTGACAAAGGGGGAGAGAAATTCACAAAGATAGTAAGATAGGAGGAGTAAACAAATGAAATGACATTGTAAGGGGATCAATAAAAAAATACACACAAGTAGGGAGAGCAAGCTCATAAACTTGTATGTTGTATTTCAATGTGCATTTCATATATTTGCTTGCATGGCACAAGTTTTAAATTTCAATATCCATGCTTGTGTGGTGTATGCTAGTTATATGCTTGAATGGTAAAATAAAAAACTAGCATGCATAGGCTAAAGTAACTAGACTTATGTTCATCGTATGAAAACTAGACCCTTGCTTGTAATATTGATCTCATGGGGTATTCTAGTTTTTGTGTATGTCTAGTTACTAATGGTGCTAAGGATGGTATATTGGTGCACTTCGATTGGTATCACGCTTCAAAGGTCCATCTCTTATACCTTAGCATCATTTGGTAGACATTATCTCCTATATTTCCTATCTAAGCATATGTACAAGCTACCATCCAAACTCTTAGCACATATGTAGGGGGAGCAATTGCTACCATTTGGGGTTCATGAAACTTGTCCATATCCTTTTACACATGGTAAATATGCTTGGGCAAGCAACATGAATTCAATTGAATTTCAATTCATATCTTTGTGAAAGGGTTGTCATCAATTACCAAAAAGGAGGAGATTGAAAGCTCTAGTTTGGTTTTGGTGAATTGATGAAACCCTAAGTGCAACCTAGTTTATCAAGTGATCATAAGATAGGTAGTACATTCCAAGTGGTGAAGCAAATGAAGATTATGACATGATGATGGTGATTCCATAGTGATGATCAAGTGCTTGGACTTGAAAAGGAGAAAGGGAAAAACAAAAGGCTCAAGGCAAAGGTATAAATTGTAGGAGCCATTTTGTTTTGGTGATCAAGACACTTAGCGAGTGTGATCACATTTAGGATCGATAGCCGTACTATTAAGAGGGGTGAAATTCGTATCGAAATGCGGTTATCAAAGTGCCACTAGATGCTCTAACTCATTGCATATGCATTTAGGATCTAGTGGAGTGTTAACACCCTTGAAAACATTTGTGAAAATATGCTAACACATGTGCACAAGGTGATACACTTGGTGGTTGGCATATTTGAGCAAGGGTTAGGAACTTCACCGGCGGAGTGTCTGCCCGTAGAGTGCGGACAGTCCAACGGTGCCATCGGCGCTCTATACAGAAAAGATGGATGTCACTGTAAGTGACCGAACGCTGGTCTCGATAGGACCGGCGTGTCTGGTCAGTGGAAGCATGAAGATGCTAGCGTCAGTCTTCGACCGAATGCTGGGTCACTTAGTGATCGAACGCTGACAGGGTGTGTCCGGTCCTACTGACGTGGCAGCGCACAAAGGAGACGCCGAGTGACCGAACGCTGGGTGAGTTTGGTCGGGCATGACCAGACGTGTCCGGTCGTGATTTTTCGCGAATGTAAGCTTACTGAAAACGACTAGACGTTGAGGTCCTGCGTCCGATCACTTTCAAGCAGCGTGTTCGGTCACAACTTAAATGTTCTGGTGACCGTTGAGATCGGCGATCAGCATTTGAAGCAGGGGACACGTGGCACACATCACGCGACCGGATGTTAGGGTCCAGCGTCCGGTCGGTCTGACATGCGCGTCCGGTCATCCTATTTTTCAGTGGACTAAGGAGCCAATGGCTCTATTTCGTGGGGGCTTCTATTTAAGCCCCATGGCTAGCTCAAGCTCACTCTCTTGGCCATTTGCATTGACATAGCAACCTTGTGAGCTTAACCAAAGCCCTCCCACTCATCTCCATCATTAATTCATCATCTTTGTGAGATTGGGAGAGAATCCAAGTGCATTGCTTGAGTGATTGCATCTAGAGGCACTTGGTGTTCGTGTTTTTGCTACGGGAATCGCTTGTTGCTCTTGGTGGTTGCCACCACCTAGACGGCTTGGAGCAGCGGAGGAGGATTATCATGAGTTGGTGATTGTCCGTGTCCATCTTCGGTGATTGTGAAGGGATTTGTACCTTCCCCGGTGGAGCGCCAAAATGTAACTCTAGTGGATTGCTCGTGTCATTAAGTTACCTCACTTGTGGGTAGGTTCTTGCAGTGTCCAATTGTGTGGACGAGGTTCGTGCAACACCTCTTAGCCGCTGAACCACCAAGTGTTGGTCGACGCAATGGGGACATAGCGTGTTGGCAAGCACGTGAACCTCAGGAGAAAATTGGTTGTCTCTTGCCCTTTGGTATTCTCTCGTTGATTGATAAAGTATTCATCTTGTGATTGGTTCACTCCTCTACGCGGTGGTATAATCACCTCTCTTACTCATTTACATTCCCGTAAACTAGCTATAGCAAGCTCTTTAGTGTAGCTAGAATTGAGAGCTTGCTTTGTGGATTAAGTTCATCTAGTGGAGCTCTTTAGTGAAGCAATTGTGAGAGCTCTTAGTGAGTAGTGACATAGTGGATTGTGTGCTAAGTGATCATAGCAACTAGAATCATTGGATAGGTGGCTTGCAACCCTTGTACAGCTGGAGCAAATTTGCGTTTTGCCATTTGTTATACTAATCAAATTGCTCTAGTTGATTTGTAGATTTTAAATAGGCTATTCACCCCCCTCTAGCCATATTAGGACCTTTCAGTAGCCTATTGTTGTTTCCAGTAGGATATAAGCTGGCCGGCGTGGCGTCTATTGTAAGAAAGAACATAATCATTTCCTAACGGCAAACGGCCTTTGTCGCCGTCCTCGCCCATGGATTCTAGCCGTGTTCTTCCCACCTTAGACTATGTTCTTGCTATTCTACCCAAATTTCTGCTATTCCTAGTCGAAACTCTCCTCTAGTTATCGGTTCCCATAACACAATGTTTTTCTTGGCCCTAGTTACCGGATTCTAAGAATTGGATGCAAATGATATTCACAAAGGCTAAGGATTTTTTTGTAGTCCTAAGTGCCACTTGAAGGGGATCGTGACGCCTAAGCGGGTGGTGAATTAGGCAATTTAAAATTCTAACTCTAAACTATGGCCTCTTGTTCTAACCCTAGCAAAATCTATGCAAAAGATCAATTATCTAAATGTGCAACTACGGTTTTGCTAGTGTGTTGCTATCTCTATCACAAAAGGAGTAATGTAATCAATGTAAATGTAGAAGCTAAAGAGCAAGGTAGAGATATGCAAACTCCTGTTGACCACTCTGGTATTTTTACCGAGGTATCGAGAAGCGCGCAAGCTTCCCCCTAGTCCTCGTTGGAGCCCCTCGCAAGGGCCAAGCTTCCGGTTGGGTAACTCCATGGATAGCCTCAGGTCTTCCCCACGCGCAAGTGGGTCTCCGATGTGCCTTCTGGCAAGCCTCTCCTGGATGCTCCCCGTCGTCTTCACTATCAAGCTTTCGGCCGAAACGTGCGGGCCTTGTTCCCTCCAGTACATGGTGGCGGCCACACCACAAATGCGGTTGGTGTGATCTCGCAAGACTACAAGCCCCTCCAATGTACAACAATGGTGCGCGCAAGCACCGAGGGGTAAGAGGTATGCAGACCTCACTAAACACTAGGCCTAAACCTAGAGCAAGCACATAAGCGGTGGTCTAATCAACCTAAGCACTTCGCAA